>NC_069665.1:24156530-24239030 GCF_027244095.1 Hemicordylus capensis
GACCTTGCTTCCACACAACTGAAAATTGGGAGCACACACAGCTCCCAAACTCGGGCAGGTCACAGTGTTTGATTGTGTGACTGACCTCATTGTCTTACACCGACTAGCAATGGCTCTCCAATTGTGTTGAACCACACAACATAGGAAGCTGCTTTATACTGAGTCAGACTCTTGGCTCCTCTAGGTCAGTATTGCCTACACTGACTGGCAGTGCCTTCTCCAAGGTTTCAGACAGGAGTCCTTCTCAGCCCTATCTGGAGATGCTTCCAGGGATTGAACCTGAGACCTTCTGTATGCAAAGGAGATGCTCTGCTACTGAGCTACAGCCCAATCCCCCGGTCACTCCCTCTTGCTCCTGATGGAGAACAGTCATTGGGACCTGAAAACAAACTTCTTCCTTTGTGCCCAGCTCCTACACTGAGGAATGGATCTGCACCTTCATCATTTGCCTTTCATTTTCTTGGGGAGGGGGGAATTGCTTATGGGAAGTGAGGGCCACTTTTCATTTTAAAAAACCACAGAAACCCTATGGAAATGCCTCCAGCTGTTCCTTCCAGAGTGTTTTGTTTGACATAATTGTCTGCTTGAGTCCTGTGTGTCAAAACCTTGCGAGCTGACGGGTAGTGTTCTTGGTATTGTTTTCATTCGATGACATTGGGTCCCTGGGTAGTTGTACAATCAGTAACACTTCACAGAGCCTTCAGTCCTAACAAATAATTAGCCAAAATTGAACCAGAGGTTTCGTACAGGGGTGTCATAGATTTGATATGAATAATGAGGCAAGAGGTTAACCGAGGGTCAGAGACGGTTCCCTATCTTCCAGCTTATTTATTCAGCGAAATGAGAAATTGATCACATTATTTCATATAGAAGACCCTAATTTATTACAATCAAGTTGGAATTGGCAGTTTTGGCTTTAGGCAATTTCAGAACATTACTTACGCTTAAGCAGCCATTGGTAAGGTCATTTTTACAACTTGTTATCACCTTTCTGACCCCTCACCAGTGGCCTCCCCTCCCCACCCATTAAAACACACACATAAAACATTTCAAATGTGTAGATTATTGCGTCTGAGCTGGTTCGGCTCCTTTAAACCATTCATGGAACCATTCTTGTCAGAAAGGTAGCAAACCTCTGAATCCCATAGGACTTTTCTTCAAACAGAAGCTGACTAGTATTTCCCCTTCTCATTCCTTCCTGAAGTAGGAATCTGTAGAAGCTCAAAATCTGCTGCCCTAAGCCACAAAGCCAATTCTACGAAAGCTTGGATGGAAACAGTTCCAAATGTTCTTGTGATACAGAGTTTAGTTTAGCTTGTTTACCATGCCTTTACACTGTCATGGATTTATTTTCTTCATTTGCTTGTGAACACTTTTTTTAAAAGGTCTGTTTCATATTGATTGATTGATTGATTAAGTGCCGTCAAGTCAGTGTCGACTCTTAGCGAACACATAGATAGATTCTCTCCAGGATGATCTGTCTCCAGCTTGGCCTTAAGGTCTCTCAATGGTTCATTCACTGTTGTCGTATTTTAGTCCCTCTACCTTGCTGCTGGTCATCCTCTTCTTTCTTCTGTCTTCTTTCTCTAGAGAGAAATTCTTCTCCCTCTCACATAACACTAGAACCAGGGGTCATCCCATGAAATTGATTTCCAGGAAATTTAGGACCAACAAACGGAGGTACTTTTTCACACAACGCATAATCAATTCTCTGTCACAAGATGTGGTGACAGCCAACAACCTGGATGGCTTTAAGAGGGGTTTGGGTGACTTCATGGAGGAGAGGTCTATCAATGGCTACTAGTTGGAGGGCTATAGGCCACCTCCAGCCTCAAAGGCAGGATGCCTCTGAGTTCCAGTTGCAGGGAAGTAGCAGCAGGAGAGAGGGCATGCCCGCAACTCCTGCCTGTAGGCTTCCAGTGGCATCTGGTGGGCCACTTTGTGAAACAGGATGCTGGACTAGATAGGCCTTGGGCCTGATCCAGTTGGGCTGTTCTTATGTTCTCTTTCCTTCAGCTTTTCCCAGCTTTATGGACTTCTCAAGGGAGCTGGGTCTTTGCATAATGTGTCCGAAGTATGATAGTTTGGGCTTGGTCATTTGTGCCTTGAGTGAAAATTCTGGGTCGATTGGTTCTACGATCCATTTGTTTGTTCTCCTGGCTGTCCATGGTCTCCTCAAAAGTCTTCTCCAGCTGGTGTGCATGTGTTGCCTGAGCCTGTGCCTGAACATGGTGAAAGTTTTAGACAGCTTTCCCCCTCAGAAGCAGAAAGGGTTGTGACAGTCTTGAGAGAGTTTTCTTCAAGCTCATAATTTTTTCCACTCTTTTTGTTCAAGCCCCCCTTCTACCGCCCATTAGCTTCACCCACCTGGTTGTCTGTTAAGTACTTCCTGAGACAGTGAACATTCTGTTCCATTGAGTTACTTTGCAACAGTTTGGGGTTTTTTTCGCCCCCTTAGGTTGCTTTCCTCCTACCCGCCAACTTTTGTGAAACCGATGTATCTGAGGGTTATCTTGAGTCTGCCAGTACCTTCCTTTCAGCTACAAGTGCTCCAATTATGCATCCATCAGGATCAAAACACTTCCGGCTCTTTTGGAAATAAGATGATTTCGCATGGGCTGATACCAGTAAAGAGGGAATGATTCCTGGGGAACAGGGATGCTTGAAATGAATCAGAGTGATCGACATTTTGCTAGTTATGTGATAAAGAGTGTTAGTGATAACTCCAGTTCATCCCTTTTCCTGCAACATTCCCTGAGCCCTTGTCCATAAATTGAGATCTTTCATTTTAGCAGCTCTAAGATTCAGTAATGAGTTAGGCCTCTTCTCAGTCTATTTTAATAAAGCTCAGCTCTCTAAATATAGAGGCTATAAACCATGCAGGTTGTGGCAATAATCAGTTTAGTGGCCCAGCTTGATAAAAGTGGAAATGTTTGCATGTTTCAAATTATGATCCGTTTAGGAGAGGAAGTGAGTGAACAGGCGCTTGTGTTATGAAGCTTGACGTTGTTAAGCCTTTGGAGAAGACATACTTCAAAGTCACTGGGACTGAAATATGCCCTGTGCATTTGACAGAGGGAGCTGTGCTCTGATGCCACAGAGATTGCCAAAACGTCCCATTGCCACTTCACATCATCTATTTATCAGATTTCAGCTGCAACACACTTGGGGTATGCAAATTGCTCCTTTAAACAGAGGTACAATTTTTAGCTTACTTTCCTTAAGGAAAGTTAGCTTATGAGATCAGCCAGCTCTGTGTGTCCATGAGTGTGTCCCTCTATTAATTTTGCAGTGCCTGGACTGATCTGGGCCAAATTTGGTACAGTTGTAGTGACACAGAGGAACATGTCAATGGCATAGTGTGTGATGATGTCCTCCACCCCAGTTGAAGATGGTGGATGTGTGAACATTTGAGATGTAAGTGGGCTAACTTGTGAAGATGTTAATTACCTATTAAGATTAAAGTGATAAGAAAGTAGGCAGATCAGTTCTTACCAGCACTTCTTATTTTTAATGTAACTTAAAACCAAGCTTTTTTTTTTAAAGAAGGAAGAGGAAGATGAAAACCTTAGAACACCAATGATTCTACTTTACAAAGTAGAAGATGATAGATCTCTGCCCTGAGTAGCTTACACTCTGAAATCTGCAATAAGGGAGGTGGGGTAACCAGGGGGACAGTGTGCACTTCCTTCAGTTGCAGGTACGTACCCAGAAGTGCTTTCCTCATGCTCTGTACATGGACTCAGTGGCACCATCTACCATATACAAGGCTCCTACACAAGTGCATCATCAAATGTGATTTATATAATATCTTGTACCAAATAACCATCAGCCATTTAGATGGGGCAAATGAGTTTGTTCCTCAGACAAGGACTGAATGGACATAAATCTCACAGAAGCAAGATTGTCAAGAAACTCATTGATGGGGTAAACCAATTTTAACATGCACAGTCAAAGAGTTATGGAACTGGGAGTTTCTGTACTGGGAAAAAATCCACTCTGGTAGTCATACAGACCAGGAAATAGCAGAATGCAGATTTATCAGAGCGTCTGATTGCATTGGACAAGGATTAAATAGATGCTATGGTTTACTTTCATTATAAGGATTCTGATGCATTTTAACCCCTGTCCCTTTAAGAATCTTAGAATGCTCCCACACTTTGATTTGAACTGCTCATTTTCCTGAGTTACTCCAGTAGAACTCAGCATCTGATGAAGTGTGTTGTTACCCATGAAAGCTTATGCAATATTAAACCATATTATAATCCTATAGAAGCCTATAGTCTGGATTCTATTTACTTATTTTTCCCCCCATTTTATATCCCGCTCTTCCTCCAAGGAATCCAGAGCGGTGTACTACATACTTAAGTTTCCTCTCACAACAACCCTGTGAAGTAGGTTAGGCTGAGAGAGAAGTGACTGGCCCAGAGTCACCCAGCTAGTTCCATGGCTGAATGGGGATTTGAACCCGGGTCTCCCCGGTCCTAGTCCAGCACTCTAGCCACTACACCCCACCCCCAATAAAATAAGATTGTGAGGTCATTCTCATGACTGTTTCGTGTGGGGCTGGAGAGAGCATGGAGAGATAATGTGGGGTGAGGAGAGACAGGATCGGTCTTACCTTCCTGCACATGATGACTGCTTGCCACCCTGCTTGCTGTGCTGCACTCCCACACATGCGCGTGGAGACCCTAAATGGGGCTGCAGGCAGTCTGTGCTGCCACATGACCAGGGGGTGGGGCAGGAGGGCAGATGTATTCCCTCCCACCTCACTTTTAGCCTGAGTTAAAAATCCAGGCTACCCGATACGTAGGGTGGTCATGTGAACGGCTCAACTTTCTGCTACATGCAATGGCAGACATGCATAGTTCGAATTGTATTCATTCATTCATTCATTCATTCATTCATTTGTAAACCGCTTTGGGAACTTTGGTTGAAAAGCGATATATAAATAGTCGTTGTTGTTGTTGTTGAATCAAGTTGTTTGTTCAGAATATTTCTTTCAGTTGATGCTTTCAGGAGATGGGAGCTTGAATGCTCACTGTTCTTGATGATCATTCCATGTGCGTATCCCATGAAATACCCACCAAAGCATCCCTTCCATTATGAAAGATCAGTACAGTGGTGCTTATGATGTATTTAGGTCGTCTGTTACTGAATATTTTCTACTGTTAGTACAACAAAAAGTGTGATGATCACAGTTAAAGCTTAACAAAGAAAATGCTGTCAGGCAATTAGTAAGCTGAAGTCAGCAGAACAAAAGTGAAATATATCATGTTTGTGGTGGCACATTAGTTTGTGTGTGACAATGTTAGAGCCAGGCCTCCAGTCTTTGGGAGCAAACAATCTCAACCCTCCCCCCCCCGCTCGCTTTTGCTTTGCCCAAGATGGAGAACTTTTACATCTGCCTGAAAGGAAAACAGCAGCAAAATTAGTCATTGAATTCTTCCCCATTCTTTCCAAATCGTCTCGGGGCCCCTGGAGCATCCAAAAGGGTTTTGCATGAATTAATTACAGCACAATTGCCTTTTTGTAGGGGAAAGGTAACATCATCCTGGCATGGACAGACCTTGCATTGCAAAGATATACCTCTGCAGTGGGTGGGAGACGGAAGGATAATGTGAATGGGAAGAGGGGAAAGAAAGGACAAATGTGAACAGATTTGATTCCGGAGGTCTTGATGCAGAGCAATAGGCAAAGCATTTTATTTTTAAAGTAACTATCTTGAAATGTTTGCAGTGAACTTTAACAGAATAACTATTAATGCAAAATATATAAAGCACGGATATGCCAAACCAGTCTCAACAAGTAAAAGATCATGGCTGACATCCAGACTAAATGAACTTGTCCCACTAACTTCAGTGGGTCTACCCATGAGTAATTCAGTCTGCCAGATCACAGTTCTAGTACCATTAAGATCACAGCACAGTCAGGCCTGAATGCAGAATGCCAGCTGTGTTCTCACCTGAGCTGTGGACTTTCCTTCCATGGGTGCTACCAACACAGGAACATAGGAAGCTGCCTTCTACCGAGTCCAATCATGGGTCCATCTAGCTCAGTATTGTCTACACTGGGGGATCCCAACCTGTGGCACTCCAGATGCTGCTGCACTACAACTTCCATCACCCCCTGCTATAATTTTTTGTGGCTAGGGATGATGTGAGTTGTTGTTCAGCAACATCTGGAGGATCGCACAGGTTGGGAATCCCTGCTCTACACTGATTGACCATGGCTTTCCAAGGTTTCAGGCTCATGGGTCTTTCTCAGCTCTACCTTGAGATGCTGCTAGGGTTTGAACCTGGGATCTTCTGAAAGCAAAGCAATGCTCTTCCACTGGGCTATGGCCCACTCCTCATCCCCCACCTCCAATCCTCTTGCGGCAACTTTAGGCACGATTCCTTGGGAATAAATCCAACAGAAGCCAATGGGATTTCCTTCTGAGCCAAGGCACATTGGATTATGCTGTTGTTGTTCTGGACCATGCTCTCCAAAAGATGCTCAGCCTTAGACTGTGTGGAAGGGAATTCCACACTTGCAGATATTCCCTTCATTCTGGTGTATAAGCAATAGAAATGCTGCACTCATGCCCTCACCACAGCCTCTAAAGTACTTGAGCAATCCTTGCCTGAAAAGCCATTCGTTACTTCTCCCTGGGTAAGCTCTCTTAATAGATTCCGTACGGGTAGATCCCTCTAATATTTGGCATGCATCGTGGATACTTGAGCACCGACCAACCTGCACACAGCTGTATGCTGCTGCATCGCAGCTTTCAAAAAGCTGTTATTTTCACATTAGCCTGCCAGCAGCCAGATGTCTAGGGAAATCCCTCTTGTATTGTTCTTTTCGTAGAAAGAGAAAGAGTTGTCTTCTGGCCTTTCTCCATTCGCAAGCCATTGAGCTCTCTGTCTTAGGCCATCCACCCTCATTATCAAATGCTTGATTCCCACAAGTGTGTGTGTGTGTGTGTGTGTGTGTGTGTGTGTGTGTGTGATTATAGATCCAAATTCTTCAGTGGCAGATGTTTTGGAGCTTGAAGACGCATCAGATGGATATGGAGTGGATTTCTGGAAAGACTCGGCAAAGCTAATTCTTCAACAATCCTTGACAAAAATGCAAACTGAATCTAGTTCTCACACAGGTTAGTGGATTATCTGCATAGGAAGCTGCCATTGGTCCATCTAGCTCAGTATTGTTGACACCAGGCCCGCACAAGGGTTGTGCAAAACTGTTCAAATCGAACCTGCTTCGATTCAAACTGGCCCAGTTTGACTGGTTCGAGCTCAAGCTGGATGGGGCTCCCCCAAAGGGGCCGGTCCAAGTTCAAACCGAACCAGGCCCGGTTCGGATTGAACTGGTTGATCCCCTTTCAACTGGTTTGGCCTGGCTTGTAAAGAGAAATCCAGTAAGGTGCCCTCTTGCCCGCCCCGCCCCCCCGAACCTCTTTTTTATGTAGGGAATCCTTCTTTGCTTGTAAAGAAGGATTCCCTGCATAAAAAGAGGTTCAGGGATGGAGGAGAGGGTACCTTACTAGCTGTGGTTGTGGCAGTGGTAGTTCCCAAGTGGCAGTAGGGACAGCTCCACATTGGTCTCACCCCACTGCTCTCACCCCACTGGTGCTCCCCCCGCACTGAGGACTGGTTGGTCCTGGGGGGAGCACCATTGGTCTGAGAGGGCCACTGCGGCTGCGGAGTTGCCCCTGCCCCTGCCATGGAGCACCACAACCAAAGCTGGTAAAGTGCCCTCTAGCCCACTCCACCCCACCCCAAACCCATTTTTATGTAGGAAATCCTCCTTTGCTTGTAGCGGGGAATTTACTGGATTCCTCTTTACAAGCAAGACACTCGAACCGGGTTGAACTAGTTCGACCCTGTTCGACCCTGTTTGATAGCACAAACTGAACTGCAGCTGGTTCTAATGAACCGGTTCATGGACCAGTGGGTTGAGTTTGAATATGATTTGGATTCGAACCAAACCACCACTGCCGGTTCTGTGTACACCCTAGCCTGCAGAATTTTGACCCTCCTGTTTTTGGACTACAATTCCTATCATTCCCAGTGAAAGTGGCCAATAGTCAGGAATTATGAGAGCTGTCATCCGGTTTCTACAAAAGGTCTGTGCTGACTGGAGATGCCATGGATTGAACTTGAAGCCCCTGAGTAACTGGCTTAACCCTTAGACTGTAACAATTTTAAGTCCAAAACACAACTGTAACTCTCTTTTTCAAACCACTTCAGCAAAATGTTCACAGTCTATATCACCACTTTGAGGAAGAAACTGCAAAAAAGGAACATCTATCTATCTATCTATCTATCTATCTGACCTCTATTTTGATTGTAGCAAACGATCCCTTTCACTCTGTATACAGTGAGCATGTTTCTCCTGTTGTCAATTTTTACATTGGATTCAGCTGATTTTGCTTTTTGTTTACCCGAGTGTGAAAAGAGAGAGAGAGAGAATATCTGGCCCCTTCTATCTATAAGGCATTCCATTCTAAAACAAGGAGGATGGAGATCAATTTGTATAGAGGTTTCCTGCAGTGAAAGTAATCCTCTACCCCGCAAATCTAGACAGTGGAGAGAAAAGTGGAGAGAAATTCAAATAGAGAATCAACATACTGTTCACTCCCCCTGGATTTAATATGCAGTTCTCCGGGTTGTGTTGTTTGTAAGACTGTACTGAACTGAGAAACGCAACAGGAAACATCCTTGAATGGAACTCCCAACATCTTTATTTGTCAAGAAGCAGCCACTAAGAGCTATACAATAATCAGTTATTTTTAAGAGTCCAGAAGCAGATCCCAGTTTGGGGCAGATTTGGGGGCAGAGCCTAGTGCAGGAGTTCTCAAACTTGGGTCCCCAGATTGTGTTGGACTATAACACCCACCACTCACCACTGGCCATTGTGACAGTGGGTGATGGGAGTTGTAGTCCAACATTATCTGGGGACCTGATCTTGAGAACCTCTGGCCTAGCAGATTTTGACTCATACCTTAGATGTTCACCTAAAAAATCCCAAACTGATACATGGAAAACCACCCTTGCCTTTCATTTTTTTTTTGCAAAGTAGCCCCCAAACAAATCCATCAGTGAATTCAGGCTGTTTTCATTCCTGGCCAATTGGCAAAGCCTGTTCCTGTGCTCACTGATTCATGAACAATGAGGGGCCCACCATGATCTTTAAGTGCTTGTGCATATTCCTAAACCACCCACTTGGGTGTTAAAAACAAAATCAGCAGTGACAACTTCCATGTTTTGGTCAAAGGTCACGGTTATCGACACATGACTTTAATCCTTCAGACACTTCAAAGGAAGAAAATTGGTAGAAACCTGCTGAGCAAGAACCCAGGAGATTCGTATTTGTCCAAAAAACCTTGATATTATTGACACTGTTGGAAATGCAAAAGGCCGAATATTTGAATCTAATAAAGCCAGAGTCTGTTTGTCAAAAGATTCCTGAGTTTGTGGCTATTTCCTCACCGACAATAAGGTGCTAAGTTTCATTTCATATTAAACACTCAAATGTTTGATCAGTTTCTCCTTTGTCAGAGAAAGGAGTCTTTGTCTTCCTCCAAGGAGCCCAGAGCGGTGTACTACATAAGTTTCTCCTCACAACAACCCTGTGAAGTAGGTTAGGCTGAGAGAGAAGTGACTGGCCCAGAGTCACCCAGCAAGTCTCAAGGCTGAATGGGGATTTGAATTCGGGTCTCCCTGGTCCTACTCCAGCACTCTAACCACTACACCACACTGGCACCATCCGAATACAAACGTCTGGGTGGACCCTGCTTACCAAAGGTAGCAATTCATACTTACTACCTCAAGACCAGCTACTATGGCCCTGTCAGTCATTCAGACAAGGACATGTTCACAGATATTTCTGCGCACACAGACAACGTCACATCTGAATAAGGCTCAGGTGTTCAGTGTGCGGACATCAGAGGAATGACCATGGCTATGTTCTGAGAACCATCCATATTGCCATGAGGAGACAGTGCTTTCTTTACGTACTTGCTTGGAAATCAGTTTCTTTGGTTCGAACAGGATCTGTTTCCAAGAAAGTGTGCTTAGGACTGTATCTTGAGACACATATGTTAAGAAGGAAAAATACTTCACATCACTGTTTTGCAGAATCAATAATATAAAACATATCTCCATTAATCCCTGATTTAATTGGAAGTACATTTTCTTTCATCCCTGCCAAGAAAAAAAGGGAGGGGGGATGAAAGAGAGACTAGTTACAGAATACATGGGGCTACGTTTTATCTGCTTGACCTGCTTAAACAGCTAAGCCAAGTTTCATTAAAAATTATTGGTCTCATAACTTTTTTCTTCTTTTTTCTTTTTTTCCCTTAAAATGGTCCCATATGGAGGCACTATCAGGATGAAATTATGCCAGTATGGAGATCTTTCCCCATCCCCCTGCATATTCTGTATATGCCATAAATTGTTTGGGTCCTCCCCCGCTTTTAAAAGAAATCTTTTTGTAAAAATCAAGAAATGGAAGAATGTGAAAAACCTTTTACAAGGAGGACAGGGTAAATGAAATGACAAGAAAGTATCACTTTAACCATAACAGATGCTAAGCAACCACATGTGAGTTGCAATAAGTGAAGCATTTATCCTAAAGCAATGGGAATTGCATTAAACCTCTCCCGATGCCTCCTCTGTTTCTTCCTAGGTGCTAACGCATACAAGTTGTATTAAGGAATTCTTCTCGATTCGCCGTGGCATCTGCTAAAAATGTCAGATGTGATCACAGTCTTTGCAAAACAAGGATTTTAACAACCCAAACCTTATGATAGGGTTATATTTCAGTGACTTGGAAACAACACTGCATTATCTGATACAAAACAGCACAGATGTTGCTTAATAAACTGTTTGCTTTATGCATTGCATTAACCTCATGAAACATTTATGCAAATCTCACATTAACAGAAGGGAAAGAAAGAAAGAAAGAAAGAAAGAAAGAAAGAAAGAAAGAAAGAAAGAAAGAAAGAAATGGGATAGGTTATGGAAAAAAAAGATGTGGCAACCTTTGTTTTGAGGTATTTTTCTTCCCAGTATTTTATGGGGGTGTCTTTTAACTCTTTGGGTTTCTGTTTCAAAAGACATGGCGTTCCCCCCCCTTCTGTTTTCAGCTCTGTTATCGTTCCTTCCAGCTGATTTCACATTTTATAATGCTAATAGTGGGTGTATGGTTTTGAGTTTCTCTACTGTCAGCTGGTCAGTAGGTCTGGAGGATATATTTAATGGAATCTGACAGCTGATGGGACTGTTCCCATTGAAAAGGGGATTTGATATGTGGGATGAATATCTTGACCCTCAATTCGCCATATTAATGACCATTATTATTCAAACTCCCACAGACGATATAACTCTTTTTTTCCTGGACACACCAGTACATGTGTATAAAAGAAATGACTTATGGATGAGTTAGTCTGTATACTTGTTAGAGTGCCTTTTTAGATAGCATGTCAAAACAGATTAGCAGTTTCGCCCTGCCATAAAATTAAATGCCGCAGCTTTGTGCGACATAAACTTGTAAACAAAGCGATCATAAAAGTGGAGAGACTCTCTGTGTTGTGTGAGACACCCAGCAAATGCATCCCCTTTTAATAGTAAAGACAAAAAAAAGGGGGGAGGCAGAGAAGGATCACGTCAGCTCCGCTCCAACTGACAACATGAAGTTAATATGCAAGAGTCAGCCAGTTAAAGGAGGCTAGAACTCACCCCCCTCTCTCTCACTTTTGTCAAGAACATAAATTCCATTTCCATATGATCCACTTTCAGGAATCTGAAAATGCTACCCTCCTGTGCTGATTAAATCCAAAGACGCTGATGTGTTCACAAAATGTGTACCTTCTACATCAGGGTTTTTCAAACTTTTTAAATAAGTGCACCTCTTCTGTTACTTACCTTCATTCAGTTACCCCTGAGAGAGGGGGGGGGGAGAGGGAGGAGTGTGTGTGTGTGTGTGCATATGTGTGTGTGTCCATATGTGCAGCAGCAGTGAGGGGAAACAGGAGCACCCCTGGGAAGCAAGTATTAATATCCCCTATTGGGTGCTAGTATCCCCTATTAGGAACCCCTGTTCTACATCACAGGGCTGTTCACATTTCTGTTAAGTAGGTAGGGGAAACATTCTACCCAGCTTGGGGAGCTGTGTGTGCTCATGATTTCCGGTTCTGTCTGAGTTAAAAGTTAGTTTGGAAGAGGAGAAAGTGATCAGGTGAGAGAGTGATGGAGGTTCCGACCTCCTACCTTGGTAATGTACTGGGTAAAAGTACTGGGGAAGTTACTTGCCTAAGGAGGGGAAGTTACTTGCCTAAGGAGCAAGAGGTTGCTAGTTCGAATCCCCGCTGGTATGTTTTCCAGACTATGGGAAACTCCTATATCGGGCCGCAATGATACAGGAAGATGCTGAAAGGCATCATCTCATACTGCATGGGGGATGGCAATGGTAAACCCCTCCTGTATTCTATCAAAGAAAACACATGACTCTGGTCACCAGGAGTCGACACTGACTCAATGGCACAACTTTACTTAGGACGGCACCATCAGAACCTGTGCCTGCCTCCAACATGATCACTTCCCTTCCTGCAGCTGAGGTTTTTAGTTTTAACTCACACACAACTCATAATTGGGAGTGCACACAGCTCATGGAGGTGGGTAGGATGTTTGTCCTACCCACTTCACTGTCATGAGAACAGCCCTCACATATCAACCTCATTCAGAACCTTTAAGGACCTCCATTTTGCCTGTTTACTGATGGACACAGCCAGTCGGCCTGGGTTACGATTGCGCATCACTGTGAAGAAACGGAATTGTGTCAATGTTCTACTTGAGCAACTATTTCTAATTTAGCTATCAGCAGATTGGAAGTTGGATGGTGAAATCTGAAGGAGTTGTGTGGGGAGCGATTTGGTTACAAGGACCTGTTTGTTTTTAAATTATACCTTCCTTTTTTTTTTTTTTAAGGAAAGAAGCATAAAATCTCTTATCGATCCACCACAACAAGCCCTGGTTTGAATACCTTTTAAAACTCAAGTCTCTTGAATGCCACAATCAATAACCCCTTTTGCATGGTGTTTTTTTTTGCTGCAAATATGCAATTTTGTTTTCACTTCTTAAAAGCATCTAATAAACATTGCCTTTGATTTTCCTAACAAATGAGACAGCAGGTAATGCCACAAACCGTTTAGTCCTTCTGACTGCGAGGTGTCGGACATGCCCATGAAAAACCATTGCCTGATAGCATTATGGATCGTCCTTGTGATGCACGAATAATGTAAGCATAATTTATTTTCCTTGTTCCGAGAGGCAACCCCAAAACGAGTACTTTGGGGGAACAAAGGGGTGACAAAGTATCTTATTAGGGGAGTGAGGATTTTGCCATACATTAAATATTTGTAGCAGTAAGGTAATTAATGTTGTTAGTTCATTTACCTGTTTAATGATGATTGCTTGACATAGTCAAAGTGATTCAGAAAACGGGCCAGATTCCTCTGAGAAGAATTCCATTTTCTTGGATTAGGCCAAACCTTCCAGCTAGTTTCCTCTTCCTGTCCAAGATCATGTGGGAGATGGGGAGAGCGTCAGCTGAAATCTGTGTGGAAAAAACTCTGCACTCCTCTGCACACGTGAAGGCTATTCGCATGACTCGGAAGCAGGGCGGGCGGGCAGGCAGGGGAAGGCTGCATGAAACTTACCTTCCCTCCAGACGATCCTGCAAAGGTGATGGGAAGCAGAGACCATGCTCTCACATGATCTGTGCGGTGGCATGCAGTGTGGATCTCCAGAGGACGGAATGATGTGTCCTGGTATTTGTTAGCCACCCCATAACAAATTGTTCTCGGGCAGCTCACAACACAGCATTAAAACATCAAGTAAAAACACATAACAGATACAGTCAAAACACACACAGAGAGAGACTCAAAATAGCAATAGCAATAGCAATAGCAATAGCACTAGCACTTACATTTATATACCGCTCTATAGCCGGAGCTCTTCTAAGCGGTTTACAATTATTTTAGCATATTGCCCCCAACATTCTGGGTACTCATTTTACTGACCTCGGAAGGATGGAAGGCTGAGTCAACCTTGAGCCCCTGGTCAGGATCGAACTTGTAACCTTCTGGTTACAGGGCGGCAGTTTTACCACTGCGCCACCAGGGGCTCTGGTACAATACGAAACAATTTTAAAACTTTTTTTAAAAGTCCGTTTAAAAAATCAAATTCAAACACCAAAATTTAAATTGATTTAAATTAAATTGCAAGCAGCCCGAGCATACACACAATCCCAGGGCCAGGGTTACGGGAGCACTCATGCCCTTAACCTTGGTTAAAGTCTAGGCTCCAAAGTGGGGTTAGGTGGGTGGGCATCGGGGGATCCATTCGGATCCTGGTGCTGCACACAAGCAGTCTAACCCCGGCTGGTCTTCCCTAGCCGGGGTTAGGCTGCTCGTGAGAACAGCTTTATGGTCTCACCCAGCCCAGTTCCTGGCCAGGAAGGAAGCAAGGTGGTTGGCCTGGCTCCGGAGAAGCTGGGGGAGTATCCTATCTACCTGGCTGCACTTGCTTCAGCTGCTTGTTCTGCTTGTTAGAGGAGGGAGTGAATGAGGCTTTTAAAAACAACATAACCCTTTAAAAATAATTAATTCAACCTATAGAATGACTGTATTGTCTGATGCCTTGGTGTAACATTTCAGTCTTGTAGATGATAAAGGTAAAGTGTGCTGTCGAGTCGGTGTCGACTCCTTATGACCACAGGGCCCTGTGCTTGTCTTTGGTAGAATACAGGAAGGGTTTACCATTGCCTCCTCCCGCGCAGTATTAGATGATGCCTTTCATCAACTTCCTATATTGCTGCTGCCCGATATAGCTGTTTCCCATAGTCTGGGAAATATACCAGCGGGGATTCGAACCGGCAACCTCTCTGGCTTGCTAAATGAAGTCATTTCCTTGCTGCACCATTGTAGATGGGGGAGCAGGAAATATTTTTGGGGGACAGTGCTTGTTACCCCTTGGGACCCCTTAGATTCATCCCTGTTTGTTCACGTAACAAGTTTTCTTTTTAAAAAGAGAGAGAGAGAGAGAGGCAGACAGAGGCAGAGAGGTAGAGAGAGAAGAAACCCAAATCCAACCATTCTTTTTGAAACTACCATCTGCCTAATGTGCTCAGACATGAATCCAGCGTACACGCACCAGTTCGACAGCATATGAAGAGTGTGTCAATAACTTTTAAAGCAACCATTGGACCAAGGAGACGCAATTAGGTCCCCGTAATGGGTTTCACATTTGGTTTCCATATTTTGGAGGATGAAGTTGACATGATAATATCTCAATTACTGCGAGACTGGAAAGTCTCAGATGATGTACAGCCCTGCATTCTTTTCGCCAAACACATGAAAGCCTTTGAGAATTTGGGCTCTTAATTGTGTATGAGTCATCTTTCATTTCTCTCCCTCATTTTCTCAACTACAAAGCCATCCCATGGATTACAGTAGTGGTTCATTGGGGCGGGGCAATAGAGAGAGGGAGATTGTGTGTGTGTGTGTGTTTTTCCCCATGGCCGAATCCTGTTTGCCAGGCTTGTGTTGAAGGGTGGCTGCTCCAGAGATGGTTCCAGGAATAGAGCTCAAGGCAAAGCTGCATAAACTAGAGGAGAGCTAGTCTTGCGGCAGTGAGCATGAATTGTAGGGATCTGCAAATTGATTCAAACTCGAATTGATTCATCTCGCATCTGGGTGATTCAGATGATTCAAATTTGAATGGAAGAACCCTTTAAAAGGGCAATTTGATTTGAATTCGAAATGGATTTTCAAAATTCTATTTGAATTTGATTTGAGAGCTGATTGGCACCTTTAAAAACCATTCGGTCCCTCTGTTTGGTTAAAAAAGGTGCCCAAACAGGGTCAAATCAATTCAAATTTGATTCAAATTCTAATTGAAGTTTTGCACCAGATTTGAATTTGTTTTTAATTCGGGGTGAATTTTAAGAATTCAATTTGAATTTGAAATGAATTAAAAAATTCATTTCATGCACACCTCTAATGAATTGTTTCCTTTGCTAAGCAGGGTGTGTCCTAGCTCATATTTGGATGGGTGCCAAATTGTGACCATTTTCTGCTGTGAGATATTCCCCTTAAAGTGGGGTAGGCAACCTTGGCTCTCCAGATGCTGCTGAACTACAGCTCCCATCATCCTCAGCTATAATGAATTGCAGCTGAGGATGATGGGAGTTGTAGTATAGCAACAGCTAGAAAGCCAAAGTTGCCTACCCTTGCTTTAGGGGATGGGGCCATAGCTCAGTGGAAGAGAATCTGAAAACCTGTATGCAGAAGTAGACCATTGGTCCGTCTAGCTCAATATTGTCTCCATTGACTGATGGTGGCTCTCGAGGGCTACAGGCCTACCTGGAGATTCTACCAGGGACTGAACCTGGGACCTTCTGCATGCAATGCAGATGCCTTACATAGGAACATAGAGACAGAGGAAGCTGCCATATTCCGAGTCAGACCATTGGTCCATCTAGCTCAGTATTGTCTACACCAGGGATTCTCAACACTGGGTCCCCAGATGTTATTGGACTTCAACTCCCATAATCCCCAACCAAAGGCCACTGGGGCTGGGTATTATGGGAGCTGAAGTCCAATAACATCTTGGGACTCAATGTTGAGAATCCCTGGTCTACACAGACTGACAGTGGCTTCTCCAAGATTGCAGGCAGGAATCTCTCCCAGCCCTGTCTGAAGATAACAGGGAGGGAACTTGGAACCTCAGATGCTCTTCCCAGAGCAGTTCCATACCCTAAGGGGAATATCTTCCAGTGCTCACACATGGAGTCTCCCATTCAAATGCAACTAGGGTGGACCCTGCTTAGCAAAGGGGAAAAGTCATGCTTGCTCCCACAAACCAGCTCTCCTCCCTCCCCCTGAGCCATAGCCCTTCCTCTGAGAAGGAGTTTCAATACAGGAGGGTGTTGTGTGTACTTGAGACAAACCTGGCTCTGACACCCTCATGTGAATTCTGCCAGGCACCTCAACAGTGAGGTCCCTTCACATGAAAATCTTGAGTTTTCTGGAGTATTCAGAGCTCTGCATGCATTGTATCCCCACCGGCTGCAGTATTGCCATCTTAACGCACTCCAGTTTAATGGAATTGATTATTTTACTTTTAGATCTAGCAGCTGGTTGGTATTTTATTTTGTGAGAGCTTTGGAGCCGCTCATTGATTTTCACCAGAGCTGTTTGCTGTTTTCTTCAGTCAATATTGTCACATAATGAAAAACTTGACTCAGCTGGTTAGATCCAGCAACCGTCTTGCTACAGAACAGAATGGTGCAGGAGCTGCCTTTTAAGAAAACACAGGGCTTCCTTCCTACATGTGTCCAAACTACACTAGAGGACTCCTTTGCAGAACTGCATTATACCAAGTGAGGTTGCCAGCTGCCCTTTGATTTAGAAAAATGGCCCTCATATTACAATACTGTATTTCCATTTCATCTTATACCAGAGTTTTGAACTTCCTATACTCAGGACACACTTTCAATATTGATTCGTTGACCTCCTGTGGAACCACTGAGATTCTGGCATGGAATATCTGGCCAGTGCAGAGGGTTTTGTCTGAGTGTGTTCTTGGGCACACACTCTATTTGTGTTTCGACTGAGTGTCGAAAACTGAGATATTGCACCTTAGATGGGGCGGCCCTTCCCTGAGGCAGGGTGAGATAATCACCTCAGCTGCAGATGTAAGGAGGGGCCAGGGGCAGATGTTGTTGACGACAACTCCTATAATCCCCAGCCAAAGGCCATTATCACTGGGGATGCTGGGAGTTGTAGTCAACAAGATCTGGAAATCCTTGTTACAGGCAATATTGGTGAGGGGTCAGTAAGTGCTGGACTACTAGCACCAAAGGAGATGTCCCACTGTCCACCGCTTGCTGGGACACACTGTTCAGTTTTCCCTCCTCATCCCACTGGGCCCCACATCTTTCTCCCCCATGCAACTTCAGCTAGATAACCCCCTGCCATCACTGCCTGGTTTGGTGGCATTGTCTGGGAGTGCTTGCATGTCACTGCCTCAGCAGGATGGCCCAAAGAGGCTGAGCACCCACCCACAGAAGGGTGGCATTGTATTGTCCTACATCTTAGGCAGCAGAATGTCTTGGAGCATCCCGACCTCCCTTGAAACTAAGATTGCCACTCAAACATACATTTTTCCTGTCTGTTTTTCAATAACAGAGATGCCTAGTAGGAAGGGTTGAAGGGAAAACACACAGAAATGAACCAGAAACACTGTTAAGCTTTGAGTCTCAGTGTATGGGTTCGTACGTGCCACAGCCTGCAGCAATTGAAACTGGGTGGGATCTTTCCCTCAGGATCGGTCCTAGTGGCCAATTGAAAAGTCCTCAGGAAGGCTCAATGCTAAGTGAAGACATAGCATCAATCAATCAATCAATCAATCAATCAATTTTTACATGTGTCTCTTGCCCTTCCTCTGAGGAGCCCAGAGTGGTCACCCAGTGAGTATCATGGCCGAATGAGGATTTGAACGTGGGTCTCCCCGGTCCTAGTCCAATATTCTCATGGATTTGTGGAGGAAATGGCAACAATCCGCCACTCCAAGGAGCAGCACTACCACTACTAAGACCTTACTTTTACTCCCCCACCCAATTTCCAAATTGCTTCCAATTTTGCTGCCTACAAATAAGGCAATGAAATTTGGGAGCGGGAATTTGCTACAGCCCTCTTTATAGTCCGTTCCTGGCACTCGGATAACTTGCAGAGTTTGCTTAGCACAGATTGGTGTTAAACACTGGCGTGGTTCACACAATCATTTGAATGTAGGTTTAATGTGGGTTACTGACATTAGTGTGATTACGTGGACCCATGCCAAGGTGGTTTATGGCCCAAGATGAATCTGAGATTCCCACCTTGGTGTGGGTTCACACAAGCATGCGAATGTGGGTAACCCACATTAAACCTGGATTGAAACTATCACTCTCTCTGTCTGTCTATACTCAGTGTGTGCTCTCTCTCTCTCTCTCTCTCTCTCTCTCTCTCTCTCTCTCTCTCTCTCTCCCTGTGTGCTGATTTGGAGTTTTCCATGGCTTTTCGTACAGCTGCATAAGATGAAGCCTTTCCCAGATTACTGCTTATCAAATAATTTCACAGCACATTATTCCCAATGAAAGGCAAATGAGTTGGTCCCTCTGTAGTCGCAAGGCCGTAAAAATGCATTTTCCCCAATCAAAAATAACGGGTGTTATATAATCATAACCTCTTCCTTCAAGAAACAGGCTGCTGAAAGGCCTTAAAGCATACATAATTATAGGCTGAAGTATACTAAAAATAGATCCTGAGCCACACATAACATGAAGTGTAACTGTTGGACTTCATTGTAACCCTTCTGTGTATTGCCTGGCCTAGGATGATCACATCTGTTCCAACTGTCCTTACTTACCAGAGAAACTGCTTCTTTTGGGGTACCTTTCTTGGATAAACCCTTCTTTTCTTTTGCCCATGGTTTTGTCCCTTGTGGATGCCTTCTTAATGTATTGTTATCTGAGCTATTAGTGTGGTTGTGCTTCCTCACAGAAGTCTCTAGAAATTAAATCTCTGAGAGATGAATCTTGTCTCTGATGCGCATGGAACTTAAGGCATGGACTTTATGTGTCTGTGTGAACATGGACATCAAGGCATCATGGAGAATATAGCCTGCCATGTCAGAGACTGTAGCTGCCATAGTTTGAATAACTGTTACCTCTTTTAGGGCTATTCGGGATCAACCCTTCCATGATGCGAGGTTAGGCAGTCACTTCATATTACTGGGGTACCAGCTAGGTGACATGATTCCTTTCTGCCCCTCCTTCCCTGCTGGAGTGAGAAGAGGAGAAGAGTATGCACACAAGGGGGTGGCATTTGGCAACCTTCTTTAGATCACAGAGGCCTTGAGCTACCACTGGGACTATTATGCCAAAGGCACAATTCCATGGTGTATAATGGCAACTTGGATGACAAATTTTACCTGTGATGTTGGCTGATATTTAGAGCAAAGGGCTGTGCAACCCTCGGGGACATATTTTCAGGTGGCACAGAGAGCTTCCTGGAGAAGGAGAGGGCACCAAAAATGAAGAGCAAGCAGGGCTGTGCAACCCTTAGGGACATATTTTCAGGTGACACAAAGGGCTTCCTGGGGAGAGGGAGGAGATTGAAAATTTAGAGCAAGGAGGGCTTTGTCACTTCCCTGCTGCACTGGTGCAGTAAGTTGGAAAGTTCTGTTAGGCTGTTTTCTCGCTGCGCTGGCATTTCCTTTCCCTGAATGTCAGTGTTGTTATTTGCAACCAGACTTCCTCCGGCTCACAACGGAAGGCCTCGTTTTTGTCAACGGCTTGGAAAGCCAGGCCTTATTTATGAAAGCTACTGAAGGTTAGCCTATCAGATAAGCCTGTGACGCGGCGAGCAGCTTGGATGCCAGAACACACTTCCACTCCGCTTTGCAACCTCGTGCCAATAACTCGCTCACACTTTACTAAGAAAACACACTCCGAACCATTCCTATCTGTTTGCACTCTCCAGAGATCTCCAGCTTCTGCTTGCCGGCTGCCAGCACGTGGGGTAGAAAAGCCAGTCCCCTTGCCAGTTAGCTTGTATAAACTGACTTTGGTGGTAACGTGTAATTATATCCTCGGCAAAGCACTTTAAGATGTCTGATGACAAGGAATGCACTGCAGAGACATGAGTTGCCATTGTTTGCAAATGTTCAAGCGTCACTGCCAAGCACCTAAATAATGAACCAATGCCTGTCAAAAAAGAAAATTTTTTTTAAAAGGAAAAAA
The DNA here is from genome assembly GCF_027244095.1 of Hemicordylus capensis. Classification (NCBI taxonomy): domain Eukaryota; kingdom Metazoa; phylum Chordata; class Lepidosauria; order Squamata; family Cordylidae; genus Hemicordylus; species Hemicordylus capensis. The sequence goes on from NC_069665.1 coordinate 24,177,366, forward strand.
GAGAGAAATCCCGAAGAAGCTTTATTTCCCCCCTGAAGTTAAAGAAAGCAAACGCTTCCAAAAGGGGAAGGCTTTAAGTGAAAAATCACACGTTCTTCCATCCTGTTTTTCAAACCGGCACTGGCGGGTCGTATTTATTAAAAGCTTACCTTCCTCGGCCTGGCGTTTCCCCTTTAAAAGTTGCCGTTGGGCTCCAAAAGCTGTTTCTCCCGCTGGCTGCTTCAACTGAGAGAGTTCAAGAAGCGATGCCAGTTTCTCGTCGCACGGGGAATGTGCGGCTGAAAAGCTTCGTGCGAACAATGTGGCTGAGCCAGAGCGCTGGTCTGGAAAGGGCAGCGTCGTCTAGCAGGGGCTCTCTTGGAAGACAGGAGCAGTAACATTTTCAAGCTCTCGGGATTCCAGGAGGCTGATGTTGAAGAGCTGCAGGATCAGATGATGCAATCCGGAACTCTTTTGCTACCCTCGAAACTCAATGACAGGGAGGAATGCAACCCCATCATCTCCTCCTTTGCTGCAAAGTAGCATCAGGAAGGGTGATTTTGCAGTCGAGAACCTGAAGTGGACGGCTTGACCTTTCTCCCTGGCTGCTTGACCTTTCTCCCACCTCCTGCTTTCCCCTTGCAACCCTCTGTCTTATCCTCGGCTGGATATTTCCCCACTTGCTAGGGTTCTAGTCTAGACCACTTCTTCCATTGGAAACATAAGTGAATCCTGAGTGGGGGGATAACTGGGGGAAGAGATCTGCAGGGGAGAAACGGCAGACAGTGGGAGATGGAAGTCCCTGCAGGGAAGCAGTTGCGGGAGGAAAGCAGCAGGGGAGGTAGTTAAGCGAGGAAGTTGTAGGCTGTCATTAGAGAGCCCTGGCAGGGTGTGGGGCCCTGGGGCAAATCAGCCAGTGCGGGCCCCCCTTCCAGTTAATTCTAATGGGAGTTTAAAGAGCCAGGCCTGGGGTGGTCGCCCTACTTGCCATGCCCTAAGGACAACCCTGGGGAGTTGCAGGGGGAAAGCTGCAGGGGAAGTGGATGGGGGAGGAAGTTGCAGGGGGAAAGCAGCAGAGGAAGTGGCTAGGGGAGGATGTTGCAGAGGAAAATCTACAGGGGAAGTGGCCACAGGAGGGAGTTGCAGGGGGAAGGCAGCAGGGAAGCAGTTAAGAGAGGAAGTTGCAGGGGGAAAGCAGCAGGGGAAGTGGTTAAGGGAGGAAGTTGCCGGGGAAAGCAGTAGAGGAAGTAGTTGGGGGAGGGAGTTGCAGGGGAAAGGCAGAAAGTGTCAGGGGGAAAGCTGGGAGGAACTTGCAAGGGGAAAGTCGCAGGAAGCTGAGCAAAGTGACTGAGGGGAGGGAGTTGCAAAAGAAGGCAGCATGGGGCAGAATGGAAAAGATAAAGGTTTTGCCTTCTGTTCTGCTGCACAGCAACATGCATTGTATCCCTCACCTACTGCACTTCCAATGCTGTTCAGACAGAAAGTTGCCCTTGTCTTCTATGTCTTGACCCAGAGGTCTTCAGCTTCTCCACTGTCCAGGCCTAAATATGACTGGTTGCAGTCAGGGAAGGTCCTGACAAGCAGTCCCTCCCCCCAAATTTATTTATTACATTTATATCCCACTCTTCCTCCAAGGAGCCCAGAGTGGTGTACATGGTTATTTTTATCCTCACAACAACCTTGTGAGGTAGCTTGGGCTGAGAGTTAAGTGACTGGCCCAGAGTCACCCAGTGAGTTCCATGGCTGAATGGGGATTTGAACTCAGGTCTCTCTGCTCCTAGTCCAGTACTCTAACCAGTTGCAGTTATGATATTTGTCTCAAATGCCCCTTGAGACCTGAGTTGCAAAGATGCTAATATTACACGTCAGGAATAATTTGTTTATCCAAAGAGCCTTTGGATGGAGCGCTCTATAAATGTAATAAATACAATAAACTTTGCATCTTTCCCCCCTTCCTCCAAATAGCTGAAGGGCAGCATACACAATCTAGAGTGCTGGATTAGGACCAGGGAGACCCGAGTTCTAATCCCCATTCAGCCATTTTATTTACATTTACTAGCCATGATACTAGCTGGGTGACTCTGGGACGGTCACTTCTCTCTCAGCCTAACCTACTTCACAGGGTTGTTGTGAGGAGAAACCTAAGTATGTAGTACACCGCTCTGGGCTCTTTGGAGGAAGAGCGGGATATAAAATGTAAAAATAAAATAATAAATCAGGTCAGCCAATGAACGTTATGGCCATGCATGGATATGAACCCAGTACAGGTTTCTCCAGTCCAATTCCAATATGGCACCACATTGGCTCTGTAGCCTTAAAACAAAAGAATTAGACGGGGACATCTCTTGGAAACAGAAACAAACATTCAAAATTGCATTCGCTGGAAATATTCCACAAACATGACAAAACACCCTTTTGGGTTTCATAGTCTGCAGGTATCACCTGCATGACCTCTGCTAAGCACATTATCATTAAGTTGGCCAACATATCAAGGAAAGCAAGATGCTGAGACATTATTTCAATTTTTTCGGGACGAAAGAGCGATTTTTTGCTTTAAAAATGATGAATGTTCTATGGATCCATATAACAGCCAGTTATAGATTAACCATTGTGCATGCCATTGGGAAGAACAAAAGCAACTTAGTTATTGCATTTCATTCATCAACCCTTTTTAATAAGAATGTCATTACTTAATCCTGTTTGCTTTTGAGCTATGAACAATGGGGTCCAACCTCCTTGGTTTTTCCAGAATGACCCAAGACTGAGAAATTAATGCATAGTTTCAGGGAGAGGTCAGGTGAGGTGGGGGAAGGGAAAGGACTCTCGGTTCATAATTGTCTAATGAAGCATAAACCCAAACCTGTAATGGTCAAGATTGGAGCCAAACAGTTTATGACCGATATCTCAATTCCCCAACTGCTTTGATTTCGCTCGCTTGCTCTTTGCATATATCTGAAAAGGATAACATTGGAATTGCTCTCCCAATTCATGCCATTACTCCAAAAATAACACTCTTATATAGATGAACCAAAGGGTTGGGAAAATATTATCATAAGGGCGTAATGTCTTCCAGAGGATTTATACAGCTGACAAGGAAAGTATTTAGGGGGGTTTCTCAGCAGTGACATGCTACGATAAACGGCTTTGCATTTTATTTTATACTTCCTACCCATCCGTGAAGACATAACCTGATTGCAGTTTTGTCCTGAAAGAACTGTAAGCTCATTCAGAGTGTCTGTGGTGCTTTTTTCTTTTCAGCTTTCTGTAATTTTTCGCCTCAAGATCGTTTTTTCCAAATTTCTTCCACTGTTTTCCAATGCACATTTCAATCAGTTGTCTGATCATTTTAAATGGTCCTCACTTGCCCTTACTCTTTATTGCCTTCACTACCTATCAGTTCAGTTCAAATTCTAGGGCAGATGGAATGCTTGGGAGGTGTGGGGCATCAGGGAAGGAAGGATTACTTCCTCTTCACTTGCTCATTTTTAATGGTGCTCACTTGCCCTCACTCTTAATTGCCTTCACTAGCCATCAGTTCAGCTGTTCCCAAATTGTTTAGCAGGCAGAATCCTTGGGAAGCATGGGGCATCGAGAAGGAAGTGTCACTTCCTTAATATTCACTTTTGCATTTTAAATGGTACTAACTTGCCCTCACTCTTAATTGCCTTCACCAGCCATCAGTTCTCAAATCATGATTCAGATCGAATCCTTGGCAGGCTTGGGACACTAGGAAAAGAAGGATGCTGAGGCAAGTCCCCTGCTAACTGAGTAAAGAGGCACCTTTTAAAAGTGGCGATTCTCTTTATTGAGCAGGGGGAGAGCAACTGGCCCTATCCATCCCCAGGCTGGACAGCTTTCCTCCAGTGGCTATTACTTTTTAAACTGATGTCATAACAGAAGTAATAAGAAAAGTCATCCTTGAACAAACTTATAAGCCCAAAGGTTTATAAAGGCAGCAGCGGATATTTATAATCATATAACAAGCAGAGCTGTTATTAGTAGCTACTGGCCAGCAGCTCCCAGAAGTCCCCAGAATCTAGGGAATTCTGGGGGGAAATTCTGGGGCAGCCAGCAACCACTGAGAGGAGCTCTGTCGCTACCACTGTTACAAGCAGTGGCAACAGCAGTAGCAAAAATTCAAAATTTTAACCGAAAAGAAGAAACTCTGCTGCTGCTGCTATGTTCCTCACCCATTTGAAAGGGATTTGCTCCTCAAAAATTGTCCCCCAAGTTTGGGCCTTTGGATTTTAACCCTCCACCCCCAATTTAGAGGCAAACATTCTCAAGCAAGTTCTTTTGTGGGGGGGGAGTGCTCAATGGTTTTTAATTCTTTATTTGCTAGCTATCCTCTAAAACAAAAAGATGGGATCTACATTTAAAAAACGAAATCAGGAATACAATAACTAAGAAAGCTGAAGCTGATCTGGGGATCACCAGTGCTATTTCACACCCTGGTTTAAAGTGTTGAGTTTTTCTTACTCTCCTCCACTACATAATGCTTTTCATTGAAGTAAGCCCTTTTAAAATAGTCATCCATTCATAAGTCTATGAGCTCATGAGGTTTGATTGCCAGAAAGGAACAGCTTGCAGAAGGTGTGGGGACTGGGGGGAAGGGGGTGAGGAGGGATGGGGGGCAGTGGTGAATCTCAAAGCATTCTGTATGTTGTGCACTGCCAGTGTACAAACTGTTAACCAGGAAAGATCACAGACTTCTCAAGTTATCAATAGGCACTAGCAATTATGCTTTTCAATGGAGCGGCTTTAATCATGGAAAAAAGGAAAATATTTCTTTCTCTCTCTCTCTCTCTCTCTCTCTCTCTCTCTCTCTCTCTCTCTCTCACACACACACACACACACACACACACACACACACACACACACACACACACATAATCTCCTTTGTCCACATTAGAAATCACCTCAGGCATGAAACAAAGAAACTTCTAGAATATTCTGTGTTGTAATTATGTCAGAAAGTATTATTTTTAAGAGAAAAGAGGGAGTCGGGGCTTTGTTTTGTTTTTTTAACTTTCTTTTCTAGGCAATCCACACACACACACACACACACACACACAAACACACCCGCCTTAAATAAAGCAGCTGGGTTGTAGAATTAGGACAATTCTGATTTTTATTTGTGTTTTAGGGGAAGATTCTGAACAGAAACCTCCCCCACCCCCACACCAGATAACATTGTTCAAATCCCTTAAAAAGTTACCATAAAGAAACAGAAATTAATTTATATACCACGACCAAGAAGTGAAAAGCACTTCTCATTATCAAAGCCATTTCAGAGAGGTTTCACACATGCCACATAAAGCATCTTTGCACCTCTTTTCTGTCAGTTGGTATATGTATGCGAAAGACAGAAATGCACACATAACTGCACCAGCATTAGGTTTTTAAGTCAAGCTGTACAGGAAGATTGCTTTACAGTTGTCAGAGATGGGCATGCTCACCTCTCATGGGTAAGCACACCTGTCTCCGACAACTGTAAAGCAATCTTCCTGTACAGCTAGACTTAAACCCTGCTCATGTTGGGTTGACAATGTTAGTAGCCCCCTCGAAGACTATATTTCCAGAGAGCAGGGCTCCTGTATGATACAATAGTTGGGCTCTGGAGAGGAGAGGAGATCTCTCTGCTTCTCTTCCCCCTCATGTTCTCTTCCTCTCTTCCTCTCTGCTTCTCTTCCTCCTTTGCCCTGACCTGGCTTCGTAAGTGTTAAAGGAAATGGTAGAGGTGATTGGGAGAAGCCAGGAAATCTCCAGTTTGCACTGTAATGTGAGCCGGAGAAGAATTTGGGGTCTTGTAATGATTACCTCTTAAAGGTGACTATTATGAGCTTCCAAAATTTGTATCTGAACCTGGACAGGGCCACCTTCACCAGCAATCAACTGCATTTCAACCTACCTTCACTTTTTGTATCAACTGTGATTTTAAAACTTCCACTCACAATTTTTTCCAATTTTCAGTGATCTAGTCTTCAGAGGTATGGGGCTAGATGGGACAATACGTACCTCCAAAGATGCTCCATCACAGAAGGAACACAAGTACACCTGCCCTCCCCACTCATCCAGCATGCCATTTTGCTGGGCCCACATGTTCCTGCAAAGGACAGAATGTGTGAATGCCAGTTCTGCTGGCAAAATTGGATATACCCAGGCTCAAATGATTAAAATCACAGGGTTTGTTTCCAGATTCAATGAAATAAATGAATCACGTGAATTTATTTTACATGCATTGGGTTTTGCACATATGAGGCATTTGAAATTTCTGCCCCCATATAGACAGTGTCGGTGGAATGCTAGGTGAGTGAGCAGGGCAGGTATATTTTTTCCTCTAGTGCATGGGTCAGATTCAGAGGGAAGCATCACCCAATCCTGCTTACAGAGGAGTTACTCATCTGCAATACAGATTAATTGAAAGGAAGCCAGGTCAGAGACCAGTTCATACAGACAAGCTATAGGCAACCTTCTCTCTGTGTTATTGCTTAAAGTTCACAGAAGCCTACAACTGTTTATTTAATTTCTCATGAGACACAATTTGGGAATTACTGCTCTAAGCTGTGATCAGCTGCAATCAACTCCATTTGGTTTTGCTTTTCTTACCGAGAACCAAAAAGGATACTCAGAAGATTGGAGTATAACTGCAGGGGGAAAAATACATATATTCCCACCCACATTTGAACCACATTTGATTTACACGCTTCAGTAATTCACGCCTCACCTCTTGGAGCAAACTAAAATTAAATTAAGTGTCAACGTGTGAAAAAGTTAGTCTTAAATTAATAACTGGCACACACTTTGGTTGTGGCTTTTGCTCATGACATATGCTTTGAAGTATTCTGCTTTCATGATTCATAGCATGCATTTTTTTAAAATGGATGATGACTCCAACTCCTCCTCCTTCTCCTCCTCCCCCACCCCCACAATCTTCTTTGGGGGAAAACCTAAATATATTGGCTTTCTTCTTACCTACCAAAACTGTGTGCCTTCTGGCAAGAAAGAAGGTAAAGACTGGACATTGCTACTGCATCAGCCAAATTGCTTTCAGTTCTATAAGGAGCTGGGAAAGGGTTATTTCCCAGAGGTAACACAAATGGGGGAGATCAAAAACGTCACTAATCCTAACAGGCAATACATTAATACAAAAAGTAAGGGATGAGGAAAAAAATACGTCACTAAAATCAGTCCTAATCCAGAATGTCCCCACTATTGCATTTTCAGCTCAAATTTTTGGGGCGAATGAAACTGGGGGAGTGAACATAGGAACATGGGAAGCTGCTTTATACCAAGTCAGACCAGGCATACAGTGGTCCCTCGACTTACAAAGATAATCCGATCCGAACGCACGTTCGTAGGTCGGAATTTTCGTAAGTCGAAAAGCGCATCCACGGAGGTCCGGAACACTCGTAAGTCGAGGAAACCGCATCTAAAAATTCGTAGGTTGAGGAAGCTGCATCTAAACCGGAAACGACTTCCGGTATTTTTTGTCGTTCGTATGTCGAAATCTTCAGATGTCGAGTGCTTCGTAAGTCAAGGGACCACTGTATTTGAAAACATAATTGCACCAGAAGCCACCAGGAACAGTGCTGCTAACACTACCAGTTCTGCAAAGCTGGTGGTGACAGTGAAAGGAAAGGACGAAAATATATGGCCTGCTTTCATAGGAGGGGGCATCTGGTCTTGTGGTGGTGAGCATGAATTGTCCCCCTTGCTAAGCATGGTCTGCCTTGGTTAGAATTTGGATGGGAGACTACATGTGAGCACTATAACAGCAGCAACAACAATTTATATACTGCTTTTCGACAAAAGTTTCCAAAGCAGTTTACATAGAGAAATAATAAATAAATAAGATGGCTCCCTGTCCACAAAGGGCTCACAGTCTAAAAAGAAACACAAGCAGACACCAGCCACAGTCACTGGAGGTACTGTGCTGGGGGTGGAGAGGGTCAATTACTCTCCCCCTGCTAAATAAAGAGAATTACCATGTTAAAAAGGTGTCTCTTTGCCCAGTTAGCAGGCGTAAAGATATTCCCTTGGGGGATGAGGTCATAGTTCAGTGGAACAGAACGTCCCAGGTTCAAACCCTGGCAGCATCTCCAGTTAGGGATGGGAGAGACGGTTGCCTGAAGTCTTGGAGTCTTGAAGTCTTGGTGAGCTGCTACCAGTCAGTGCTGATTCTAGATGGATACAGAGCTAGATGGATCAAGGATCTGATCTGGGGTGAGACAGCTTCCGATGCTCCTCCATAACCTCAAGAAATTAAACCACTTGGGCTTTGATTTTGAGGGGTAACTGAGTTAGTATGTTGTTGTTGTTATTTTATATAGCATATTTTTATACTGCCCAAAACGCAAGTTCTCTGGGTGGTTTACAAAACAATAAAAACAACCAATATAAAAGATTAACATATTTCAACAATTAAAATTTAAAAAGTTAAAACTATTAAAACACAATTAAAACATATCTAATTGAAAACCTGGGTGAACAACTGTGTCTTGACTGCCCCCTTAAAAGTTGTAAGAAATGGGGAGGCTCTTATTTCAGCAGGAAGTGTGTTCCAAAGCCTCGGGGCAGCAATGGAGAAGGCCCGTCCCCGAGTAGCCACCAGACGAGCCAGTGGCAACTGCAGACGAACCTCTCCTTATGATCTCAATGGGCGGTGTGGTTCATAGTGAAGAAGACGTTCTCTTAAATACCCAGGGCCCAAGCTGTTTAGGACTTTATAGGTTATAACCAAAACCTTGTACTCTGCCCGGAAACGTATCGGCAGTCAGTGTAGATCTTTTAAGATAGGAGTGATATGGTCTCTCCGAGATGACCCAGAGACCAACCTGGTTGCCGCATTCTGGACTAACTGCAGATTCTGGACTACGTACAAAGGCTTACAGCAACAGGTTACAGCAACAATAGCAAAGAAGCTTGTAGCATCTTAAAGACAGTGGCTGACATACTATGCAGTGGTACACCACCAGCTTGATTACATTGCATGCATGCAACTTGCACAAATGTTCCATGGGAGTAAGCTCATTACAAAAATGGGCTTACTCTCATGGAAAATCATGTGCACAAATTTTGCATTTTGCATAACCTACACAACTTGCATGCATGCATCGTTACTAGGCTGGCGTACCATTCTGCAGTATGTCAGCCTAACACATTACAAAAACACAACACCCTAAAATATGTGCACACACAAATAAAGTATAAGGTGCAATTTCAAGGCAGCCTTTTATTTGGTAATGAAACTGATTCCCTGCTAGCTGCACACTACTCTCAAGTGCTTACTTAAACTTTTTTCATTGTTTCAGAATGTTTAATAGCCATATAAAATTATTCAGCCTATTTCCGCATGAATGCACTTGTGTTCTTTACATTTTTAAATAATCAAAAGGAGAGAATGCACTGCCTCCTCGTAAACACAATGCTCTCTCTCTACCCTCATTGTCAAGGGATCTCATTTCCCTTCTTGCTTTTCTTTCCCCCTTTTTCCATGTTTGTTGTGAGTTCCTTTCTCTAGACAAAAGGGTCAGGCCATGAGAAAATCAGGGCTGTTGCACAGAAATACCTGCCTAAGAGTGTAGGTGGAAGGAAACTTCTCAAGGTGTGAGGAAGGCTTGCCTATGAAAAACTGGGCACAGTTGCCAAAATAACTGGGTTGAAGGCACCATATGTGTGGCCGGAGTTGCCAATCTTCCATGAATTAGCATGAATCTCCAGGTCACTGGCAAAAGCAACCAGTGAATCTGAATGGCTTGGAATTGTGTAAAATATTGATGAAAATATCTCTGGGAATAGTTTTGGTCAGAGCTGCAACCCTATCCATGGTGTGGAGCCATGGTAGATATGAAGGTACCAACCATATTTCACTGTTCTTATGCTTGCTCTGTGCAGGGTGAACATAAAAAGGAGTGTGCAGAACATCAATTTGAACATCAAAGGGGGTGTGCAGATGAAGGAAGCTGACTTCCGTCACCATCTTTTCTTGCCAAAGGCCCACCACCCCAACAATTGTTCACTGAGCTCAGTTTATTTTAAATAATTAGGGTGTTACACCTGTGTTCCTCTCTTCATTTGTGAGACATTGGATCATAGGTGGTATCAGAAGCAGTGGGGTTAGAGATGAAACCCTCAGACAAATAGCTTCCCTTCTCTTGGCTTGCCCCACATAGGAGAGCTGGTCTATGGACGGAGAGCTGGTCTTGTGGTAGCAAGCATGAATTGTCCTCTTTGCTAAGCAGGGTCTGCCTGGGTTGCATTTGAATGGGAGACGACATGTGATATTCCCCTCTGGAGCCACTCTGGGAAGAACATTTGAATGCTTGCCTGAAGGAGGTTCCAAATTCCCTCCCTGGCAACTCCAGGACAGGGCTGAGAGAGATTCCTGCCTGCAACCTTGGAGAAGCCACTGCCAGTCTGTGTAGACAATACTGAGCTAGATGGACCAAGGGTCGGACTCAGTAGAAGGCAGCTTCCTATATTCCACGCCAGAGGCTCTGTGGCCCAGTGCCTTAAAGAAAACCACTCTTCAAATAGGGTGCTTTTCTTTATTGCCATGAATCAATATATGTAAGGAGCATCAATATATATATATTAAAAACACTTCTCCATGGGCACACCTTAGTTTAGATTTCCATCAAAAACCTAAAACCTGGGACAAAATCTCCCCACCACCACCCCTGCCCCTACTTTGACTATTGTGCCCTCCAATAAATTTTCTGGTGCTGTCACTGAGCTGGAGAGCGTATAGTCATGCTAAAAGCACCTACCATCACTGTATACAAGTGGCGTCTAAGCATGTCATCTGCCAATGGAATTCCCAGAGTCCTTTGCTGTACCCAATGCATGCCAGAATATGAACTGTCAATGTATGGACTACTGAGGTTGGAAAGATACTATAACTCATTATTAAAGTACTAGGCTGCATAGGCCTCTGTGCTGTACAGTTCAGCTCAAATTTAATTATTGCTAGCCACAAAAGATACATGCTATTTAATTAGGTTGTTCGGTGTCTCTATTATAGAAGAAATGAAGACATTTTACTTTGAGATAATGTAATTATTTCATTCTTAGTAGTCATCTCTTCAGCTGGCAAAAGGCAGGGGGTACCAATTATTACATTTTGCTCCCTCTCCGATTTTCACTGCATATTGCATATCAATCTTGGTTTTTTAAATTTTCTTTACATTGTTCTTACTGATCCAGAGCACTGAAAAGTAGAGAAGCACCAACTCTGCATCATATCTAAAGACTGTTCATCATTACTAAGTCCTGCTGAGATGAACGACACTGAAGTTAGGAACCTAGGAACCATGGGCGGAGCCACCACTGGGCAAACAGGTTCAAAGAACCCAGGCTGCCACCAACCAGGGGCCGCGGGAAGACTGGGAGATATTTTGTTTTAAACACCGCAATTTTGTTGCAAAGGAGAAAAATGTGTTCCTTTGATGACTGTATACCATTTTATATCTTGTGCAACTTTATTCAGGATAAATCATAGCTGACTACACTGAAGCAAATCCTATTTGCAGCAATCATCTTCCGTAATATAATGGTACGTCTGCATGCCAGTGCAGTAAAATAAAATAAAAGAAAAAAAACATAAATTTAGGGGACTCATCATCAATTAAAAAGTGGCATATTAAACTTCTTAAAACCTTTGTAATCTGCAGTATAAAAGCACATTTTATGTTAGTGGATAATTTAGCATCCATAACCTAATTAAGTGAAGTGAGTGACAACTGTATTCCCGGCATAAACGATATCTCTGTAAGCGGGTAATGTACACGGTTCAGAGATTAGAAGGGAACCGTTTTGAAAAAGTTGTTATGGAGGCTTGCCCTTGATCGTAAATCCAGCTAACGTTATGAGTTAAACTCTATTCATAATACACATATGTGAACTCACATGGCATAAATTTTTCCTCTGTTTATTTCAACGGAAAAACCACTGGCTTCAGTTGGGCTACAATTTCATCCATGAAAGCGGATGGGAAGCTATTTGAGCAAGGATTTATTGCTGGGATGAGTAAGTGGTCTCTTTTTATGGTACCCACTTTTTGATGAATGACCCTTTTTTAAAAAAAAAAAAGTGTGTGCTGAGGTGGTTAGCACATAGTGGATGGCATGGATCTCACTAATCTGGTGGGTAGGTTTAGATTTTGCGGTTGGTTCAGAGATGCATGCATGTTGCTTGATTCTTCTTCACAGGGTTGCTGTGGTACACTTGGGGCAGGAACGGCTGATACGCATCCTGATCACTTGCTTGCATGTGGGAAAGTGAGAGAAAATCTGCTCTCATGTCGCTTAAGGTGTTCTCTCATCTCACTCTTCCATAGTAGTTAATGATATGCAAGCATGAGACGAGAGTGCACCTTAACTGATATGAGAGTGTGCCTTAATCCATTTATTATATTTTCATACCGCCTGATAGGTACATCTCTCATTATTGATATGAGTGCTCCTTAACTGATATGCAAAAGTGATCAGCCACATAACTCTGGGTACCCCACTGGTACTCTATCGGGCAGCAACGATATAGGAAGATGCTGAAAGGCATCAACTTATACTGCACTGGAGATGGCAATGGTCAACCCCTCCTGTATTCTACCAAAGAAAACCAGAGGGCTCTGTGGACGCCAGGAGTCAAAATTGCCTTGAGGGCACACTTTATGTTTTTACTCACCATAAGAACATTAATGGCTTTCCCCTCTTTGTTTCCTGTCTTGGGTATTAAAAAATACCAAACTCTGAACAAGGAGCTGTCACAGCTAGCATTCATTGACAGACCCATCCTCCATGACATTGTCCAATCCTTTTTAAAGCTATCTAAGCTAGTCATCACTATCCCATGAGGCAGTGAGTTCCATACGGTCACTGCATTATGCGAAGAAATATTACATTTTGACAGTTCTGAACCTACTGCCTGTTGACTTTGTTCACTAACTCTGATATGATAAGAGAAGGAAAACATTTTCAGCATCTTATCCCTTTCTTGTTGTTGTTTTTTAAACTGTGTGTGTCCCCCGCAAAAAATTCACAAAAGTTTTATTATTTTTAATTTTATTTTTTTTACATTTATATCCTGCTCTTCTTCCAAGGAGCCCAGAGTGGTGTACATGGGACTGTTCCTCCTCACAACAACCCTGTGAGGTAGGTTAGGCTGAGAGATATGTGACTGGCCCAGAGTCACCCAGTGAGTTTCATGGCTGAATGGAGATTTGAACTCGGGTCTCCTCGGTCCTAGTCCAACACTCTAACCACTACACCACACTGGCTGTGATCATAGGGAAGGTGCTCCAGGAAGGAACAAGTAAGTTTTTCGCCCCTGTGTTGCAATCAACATGGAAGTATGAACCAGCTTTTCTAGAAATTTACTGTCAGAATAGAACGAGCTCTGAGACCATTGTACAAGATTTACTTTGTAGCTTTTGAAGCCTGTCTGGGAAGTGGAAACTTTGATTGGTTGAAAATGCTGTGGCATGTTTGCTGATTGGTGCCAGATTCTTGAATCATGCTACTCTGTTCTCCATCACCAAAGTACGAGTCATCGCCTCTAAAGTAACATGCTTCTTGAAGCATGCTACGGACATTTCTGTCGGAGCAGCCTAGTGTAGAGGTGATGAGTAGTCCTCTGAATTGTGCTCAGAAAGGGATGGGCTGCTACTGCTGCACTAGCTGCTGGCCAATTTCTGGGCACGATTAAAAGTACTAGTCATCTCTGAAGCCCAATATGGCTTGGGTTCAGGTTACCAAAAGGATCATCTCCCCTCATATGAAACTGCCTGTCTGCTGAGGTCATCTTTTATTTAATTAATATAACTTGTATTAGGTAATGAAGCAACATAAAGATTGCTTCCCATGAGAAAGCAAAACAGAAATTAAAAAAAACCTCAAATACATAGATATTAAAACAGCATAAACAATTGGGGGGGGGGATGATCCTTGAACAAAGGTAAATCCCATTTATCCTACCAAATCTTTCCAAAAGGATGGATGGGTTACCATTGGGCATTGTTGATAAATGTAATCAATTGATGCTATGTCAAATAAAAATCTGATGAAATAGTCTTATCTTCCATATCCCAGCTCCTCCTGGATGAGTGGGAGGGCCATTTCCGCTGTGGACTCTAGAACTTTTCCATATCCCAGCTCCTCCTGAATGAGTTGGAGGGCCATTTATGTAGTGGCACCTAGAACATGGGATTCCGTGCTCCTGGAAATCTGCCTTGCTTCCTATATTCCAATGGGTTTTGAAAATCTTTTTCATATAGGCACACTCTTGACTCTGTTAACATAGTAACATAGGAAGCTGCCATATACCGAGTCAGACCATTGGTCTATCAAGCTCACTATTGTCTTCACAGACTGGCAGTGGCTTCTCCAAGGTTGCAGGCAAGGATCTCTCTCAGCCCTCTCTTGGAGAAGCCAGGGAGGGAACGTGAAACCTTCTGCTCTTCCCAGAGTGGCTCCATCCCCTGAGGGGAATATCTTACAGTGCTCACACTTCTAGTCTCCCATTCATATGCAACCAGGGCAGACCCTGCTTAGCTAAGGGGACAAGTCTTGTTTGATCTGTTATTGGCCCCCTCTTGTTTTGGTTCGGTTCTCTGCTCTTTTATTATTGATGGCTGTATGGTTGCTTTACATTTACATTTAATTTTGTTGAAATAGATGTTGACTGCCTTGAGCACCTTTTTAAGATAAAAAGGCAGAATAAAAATCCCTACATGAAAAATAAATTGGGCAGAACACCCAAGGACTGGTGAATGCAATCCTTTGCAATCTTCACAGCGTTCCCAGAATGCATTCTACTGCTTTTGTGTTCATCTGGCAAGACCTTCTTGGGTCCTACAAATGATATCTTCCTTGAAACCAATTCTCCCAATGATAATATTGTCAGTTCTCATTTTAACTTCCCGCCAGCAACCAGACGGGCCGCTTTCCTGTTATCGGCGCGGCGTCGGAAGCCACAGCTTGCGTTTGTGGCCCTGTCTCGAAGCATGAGACACCGGAGGGCTGTGAACTTTCCGTGTTTGTACCGTGGTTACTTTTTAGCCCTGCAACTGAGGTGAAAATCAATAGCTTTAAATTATAACCTTTGTGCCCTGACTATTCAAAACCATCCTCAAAATAAGCTTTTTTTCCTTGAGACGTAAAAAAAATCAATTTTGCTGATGCTACTGTTCCTTAAGCTATTTATTTCTCAATGTAAAGCTTTCCCCCACCTCCTCCTTTTTTTCTCCCACCGTACAACACCCCCCAAGCCCCCCTTTTATCTGGTTGCTTTGTATAGACTTTCTTCAGGTTTCCTGCTCCAGAGACTAGTTTTATCTAAAAGGTCAATTCATTCATTGGGGCACCAACCAGAATTGAATATAATTATCCCAATCTTTACTGTGTTGAATTCATGCTTGAATTCATTCAAAAAATAGAAAGCCGTATAATTAACTCCGAGCCCAAGCAAACCTATTGAGAATGCCTCAGGTATCATACAGTCCCACTTACAATAGAACATTTTCATTTAAGGACATTGTACGTATTAACCCTAGTCCGCATCCAATTACTCTGCATAAGTGGATTCTCTGTTTCAGGAATGTAATTTGAAAATGTTGTCATGCAATCTGAGGTAAAAGGTCTTTTTTCATTAATCTAACTCTCATTAAAGTGGGAGCCGGTAGGTTATTTCAAATCCATTAGTTTTAAATACAGATGATTGCAATTCAGCATGGCATAAGACAACAGAAATGTCCGTCAGGGAAAGAGTGTGTACTTTAAAAGAGGGCCTGATGAGTTTGTAGCTTGCCGACTTGTTATAAAAATTAAACTGTCTGCTCGAACAGCAGCAGGAGTTGTATACTGCTAATCGGACACCAACAAGAGCCTCGGTGGAAGCGGGGACAATGAGTGGGGACCTTGAATTCGATGCTGGAGCCAACTTGATCCAAGTTGTGGATCGGAAAGAGCACCGTGTAGTTCAGACATCCAGGAGAAGAGGCTCAATGTATTAGCACTTCTGAGTGCATCCAAATTGATTGTGTCTAAACGGGTTTAGTTACAGCATGAGAAGAACAGCTGTGTATGCTCACATTGCCAGAAGCAAATGGAAGTTGTGTGCTCCAGTTTGCTCCTGGAAATCATCATCATCATCATCACACCTCGACACCTTGGGCATTGATAAAATTACAACACAACTACAGAAGGCCGCACTTATCAGGACAGCATGAATACTTCGATGCTATCTTTCATTTTTCTTTAGTTATCCTAGACCCTTGGAAAGGGCCCGATAATTAAAGTACCAAATCCAGTCAATAACATCTGGTAGACTGTGTGTAAATGGCATAATAATAATAATAATAATAACAACAACAACAACAACAACAACAACAACAACAACAGACAAACATCTGCCACACAATACACCAGATATAACTGTAGTCAAGAAGAAAGAAAAACAGGTCAAAATAATCGACATAGCAATATCAGGGGATAGCAGAATTGAAGAAAAAGAAATAGAAAAAAAATCACAAAATACAAAGATCTACAAATTAAAATTGAAAGGCTGTGGCAGAAAAAGACCAAAATAATCCCAGTGGTAATTGGTGCCCTAGGTGCAATTCTAAAACAACTTGAAGAGCACCTCAACACCATAGGGGCCACAGAAATCACCATCAGCCAATGACAAAAAGCAACTTTACTGGGAACAGCCTATATTCAGCGACGATATCTATAATAACAGCAACAACACTGATAATAAAATTCAGCCATCCCAGGTCCTTGGGAAGGACTCGATGTCTGTATAAAACAAACCAGTCAATAACACCTGTCTGACTATGTAAATAAATAATAATAATAATAATAATATAAGGACTCAATGTCTGAATAAAACAAACCAGTCAGTAACAGCAATGGCCAACATGATCCACAGCCCTCTGATGATGGAATGGGGCTGTGGAGGGGTGTAGTTTGCCAAGAAGGCTTCAGTATCCTTGAGCTGAAGGCTTCTTTCTGCAGTGGACTCAGCATGGAAGGGGATGGGAAGCAATTTTTGTGTCCCTTTCCAAAAAAACCCTTTACAATTGTTTAAATCTGTTCCTAAGGGCTGTGTGACCCTCAAAAACATATTTACACAAGTTGAAATGGTTTTTGGAGGGATGGGAGAGGCAAGGAAATCACTGCCCCTCTCCCTCCAGGTCCATTGTGGAAAGTGCAAAGATGCTGATAACTTCTTGGCCACCCATAGCCCTCCCCAGCCCCTGTTTCCGTCACCAGAGGGCTGTGGATCATGTTGGCCATTGTAGTTATACTGCTTTTCAGCAAGTTCTCCAAGCGGATTGCAAAGGAAAAAATCCTTCTTATAAAAGCAGCTGTGCAGGCCAATATGGATCAGGGCCACAGTGAGAAGAGCTTGACCCTTTCCTTCTATCAACTCCTCATCTTAAAGCAGGGATGCTGAAGGCTTCTTGGGGACCTACAGTACTCTGCAGTCTTCCTTCCATCGCTGGAGGGCAGTGGATCATGTCAGACAATAATAACAATACATACATACATTGGGAGTTCAAATCAAAGAATTCTCATGCAAAGTGTCGTTGCCTTCCCACTAGCTCGCACCCTCTTCATTAGCTCTCTTTAAAAACAACAACCCCCAAACTGAATAACTTTATTCATCTTAACCTTTCATCCCTGTTTGTTACTCCATCGTATCTGAAATAATTGGGTGCTTTTTTCCTCGTCATCTGTTCTTGTAATCTATTGCCTGGGACCACAATGGGCAATAAATCATTGCATCTATGACCCTCCAATGAAGCATTACAACTTGCTTGTCATCCAAGAGGCTGCCAGAGAGGTGACTGTCTGAAACCTGGAGCCAGGCTAAGTTATTTTGACAACGAGGGAGCCATATTTTACAGGGAAATAAAGTTTATGACTGTGGGCTTCAAGAAGAAGACCAGTCATGTTCCAGCCTCAGAATCCATTGCATCTTGAA
The DNA here is from genome assembly GCF_027244095.1 of Hemicordylus capensis. Taxonomy (NCBI): domain Eukaryota; kingdom Metazoa; phylum Chordata; class Lepidosauria; order Squamata; family Cordylidae; genus Hemicordylus; species Hemicordylus capensis. The sequence goes on from NC_069665.1 coordinate 24,195,333, forward strand.
GCTTTTCAGCTATGTTTTGGTTCACGCTGGCCTAACCAGTTGGAGAATTTATGGATTTGGGGACACTGGTGGATTTATACTGCAGCATAAATCTTGCTGCATATCTAGATCCCATGTGACCTTCTGAAGAGGAGTGACGGCGTTTCTGCCACACACTCCAAGTACACATCAACACATAAAACTCCAACACAATAATAACTTCCGTATCGCAGAAGCCCAATTTGCCAGGAATATCTCCTGCACAAGCTCTGTGGAAATGAGTAGGAGATGGGCAAGTTTAATTTAATGTGAACCTGACTGCTGCATGGGAGAGCTGAAGGCCGAGACCAAGAAGGATTGGGATCACAGACTGATGGAATGCTGGCATGGTTCAATGAGAAGGCCATTAAGAACTGTGAGGTCGGACCGAAGGACCTTTTAGTACAGCATCCAGAATTCTGGGAGGTCCACCAGCAGAACATGAAGACAGTAACTCTCTCCTGATGTCACCCCCCAGTAACTGTTGTCCAGTAGTACAACTGTCTCTGAATTTGGCCAGTGGCCCACTGATAGATCTCTTCTCCTCCATGAATTTGTCAAATCTTTTTTTAAAGCCATCTAAGCTGGGGGGACCCAACTTTGGATGCCTAGAGACTGCTGAACTACAGCTTTCACCATATGCAGACATTGTGGCAAGGAGTGCTGGGACTTGTAGTTCAACAACACCTGGGCAGCCATAGTTGGGTACTCCTGATGTAAGCTAATCATTGCCACATTTTGCAATGGTGAATTCTGAAGCGGAATGAATCTCAGAACAGGGTTTGCATTAAGAAGCCCACAGAGAACTTAGAACCGAATATTAGAGATGTGCACAAAATGCATTTTGAAATTCATCTCGGATTTGAATTGAATTCCAAAAATTCATTTTGAATTCAAGTCAAATTCCAATCTGGCCCAAACATTTGATTTGAATTAGAATTGATCCGACCCAGTTTGGGTGCCTTTTAAAACAAGAGGCCTGAATGGTTTTTTAAAGGCGCCAAACGGCTCTTGAATCGAATTCAAATTGAATTTTGAAGATTTGGTTCAAATTTGGATCGAATTACTCTTTTAAGGGGTGATTTGATTCAAATTTGAACCACTCGAATCACCAAATTTGAGCGGAATTGTTTCAAATTCAGATTGACTTGGACATCCCTACTGAATATTATCCAGATAAAGGTCAGGATAAAAATGTTATCTGTACACATGAGGGTGGCCTGGAAAACAGGAACAGAAACGTAGGCAGCTGCCTTCTACCAAATCAGACCCTTGGTCCATCTAGCTCAGTGATCTCTGCACTGACTGGCAGCAGCTCTCCAAGGTTTCATGCACAGGTCCTTCCCAGCAGAAGTGATATATAAATATGCGTAGTAGTAGTAGTAGTGGTAGATGCTACTGCAAACTTTGTCGAATTTCCACAGGGCAGGAGAAGGAAGTGCTAACAGGCATGCTGCTTCATTAATATTATTTATAAAGTGGACCAGCAAATGTTACCATGAGTCTTCTGTCTTCAACACATTGCTTTGCCAAAGCTCGATTGATTTAACCTAATAAGGACAGATAGAAGAAATTACCCAGGCAGTAGGGGCTACAGAGACTAATAGTCTCCAGAAGGGAGAGGTAAGCAAAATGTGAATGCTTTATATCAAAAGTTTGAAAATGCATTCATCCCCAGGAACTTTATAGAGTTTATTATATGTGTATACAAAGCTCACTGAAGAGCTACTGCTGTGAAAAGATTAAGCAACCTGGGTGATTGTGTTCCAAGGATTTAAGCATTCTGTACGTATTCAATCGATAAGTCATCTAGGCTGCAACCCACAACCCACCTACTTGGGAGCAGTCCTATCTAAGTGAACAGCATTGCACTAGAGTAAACGACTGTAGGCTTCAGACTGGCTTTTCCAGGCAGGCCAAATGGCGGGCTGCAAAGCAAATAAATAAACGCTACAACAAATCCCACGAGTGTAGTAGGAAGGCGCTGTGTTGCCTGAATTAAAATCCTGGCCAGAATTTATGGTTCTTAAAACAAGGGGCATAAAGTTGCCAATTCCTGTGATTTAAAAATACCAGACAGCAGAGATCAGAACCTGAAGGATCAGGGTCCAGCAGGTCAGAATTGGCAGGGAGATGAACTCTGGGTTGGGTGCAGAAGAGGTCAACCACAATGATCAGCTTGGAGCACATTCCTAATGAGGCAAGGCTACAGGATCTGGGACAATTGCCTCCAGATCTCCTCTGTGAACTCTGTTCTCACCAAACTGGGTTTCTCTGCTAAATAAGGGTTGATTTAAATTCTCCCCTACAGTAAGAACATAGGAAGCTGCCATATACCGAGTCAGAGTATTGGTTCCTCTAGCTCAGTACTGTCTACATTGACTGGCAGCGGCTCTCCAAGGTTTCAGGCAGGAATCTCTCCCAACCCTACCTGGAGATGCTGCCAGGGATTGAACTGGGGACCTTCCACATGTAAGCAGATGCTCTAAGCCATGGCCCTATCCTCCAAGGGGAATATCTGATCGAAGACAGTGCTCACATGTACATAGGAATATAGGCAGCTGCCAGATACTGAGTCAGACCATTGGTCTATCTAGCTCAGTATTGTCTACACAGACTGGCAGCGGCTTCTCCAAGATTACAGGCAGGAATCTCTCTCAGTCCTGTCTTGGAGATGCTGCCAGGGAGGGAACTTGGAACCTTCTGCTCTTCCCAGAGCAGCTCCATCCCCTAAGGGGAATCTCTTCCAGAGCTCACACATCAAGTCTCCCTTTCATAGGCAACCAGGGTAGACCCTGCTTAGCTAAGGAGACAAGTCATGCTTGCTACCACAAGACCAACTCTCCTCTCTGTAGTCCAATGCCAGTTAGTCCAATGTAGTCCAAATGCAAATTAGGGCAGAGCCTGATTAGCAAAGGGGACCACATTCATGCTTGCAACTAGATCTCCCCAACAATAACAGTTAGAGGGCCAACGTCCTGGAATAGAGCCCTGGAGCAGAGTGTCAGCCCTGGAGTAGGGAGGGTGTTGGACTAGAATCCAAGAGATCAGAATCCAAATACTTCCCAGCCATGAAGCTTACTAGCCAGCCATTTTTTCTAGGCCTACAGGGCTAGTGTGAAGATGAACTGGAAGGGTATCTATGCTTGCCCTGTGATTCTTAGAGGAAAGTTGGAAAAATATAATACAAGAATATTCATATGGACTATCTTTTATTTACTTAGAATGCAGGGGAGATTCCAAAATACCCCTTATCATTGTCGTGTTTGTCCGTGTGGATCAGGAGAAGTTGAGAGGACGGCTCATGTCCTTTTGTATTGCCAATTTTACAGTTTAGGAAGAAATACATTTCACCTCAACTTATCCTGTTTTCAGAATCAACTGAAATGGATTATTTAAATTTAATTTTAAAGGATTGTAAGGAGGAGAACTTACTCAAAGTTGCTAAATTCTGTTATATTTGTGGTGTTATTCGGAATGAAGTTGTTAATTCTAAATGATTTTATTTTTGTAATTCTGGCCATTGGCTGTACTAATAAAGACAGGCAGACTGACTATTTACTTAGAATATTGCTAACCCAGTTATTACCATCACTTCTCCAGTGTCACCATAGCGTCTAGTTTTAGCCCTTTGAAACAGTTTTCCTAGCTTTAAAGTCACACTTTGCGGGGGGTGGGGGGAGGTTTAAAAAAAAAAGTTCTGAAAGGAAACGACTTACAGGCCTAAATTTGAAACCTAATTCTGTTTTATGCTGGCGCATTTTCAAGTTAATGGGAGAAGACAGAACAAGGCAGAAGATTTCTTCCTGCCGATGTGTGGCCTTTTAGGAATGAAGGAGCTTTTCATTAACAAAGAAGCAGAAGGTATCATCTTCCCCTAAGCAGATATTGTGTGCTATTAGCACAATGTTTGTATGGGGGGAAGGTCTTAATTGAAATGTAAATTTGTAGAACACTCTGACCCAATTTACTGCCAGAAAAAGGGCAAAATTCTCATTTTCAAAGCACCTACTAGGTTCTTTGGGATTATTAATCACAGAAATTTGCTCAGGAAATGAAACTTGCATAGGTTATAATGCCTTTTTTTAAAAAGGGGAAAAAAGATAGTCCTTACCTTCTGCATTTGGGTGTATGTGTGAAAATTTATATAAAAATTATGTTTAAAATATTTCAATTGGGGCAATATTGTAATGGATCAAAATGTTTTTACCAATTAATTGATTAACTCTTACAGCTCTAATAAAGATGTAATGATTTTTAATATTTATTAAGCACCTATTTCAAAATAGGCACCATAGAAAGGGTAAAAACAACTGTTTTATAGCTGCTTCCCTCACAAACACAAAGGTCTCATTCAGAAAAAACGCACAACCACGGGTCCGATGGACCAGCGGTTTAACATCCACCCTCCCCTCTTGTCCACGTTGGTGAGAACTGCCTCTCTGCAGTCAGTGAGACTGCAGAGAGTTGGGGTTGCTGGCTATGTGAGCTTCCTTCTCAACAGAATGGCAGACTACACGACCAATCAGGCCGGAATGAGGGAGGAACTTCCTCCCTCAACTCCGTTTCCATGGGGCCAAAACTGCAGTGCCAGCATTCAGATGTAATGCTGGAACCACATAAATGGAGTCTGCAGTGCTTTCCCCTGCAAACTCCATTTCCCTAAATTCGGACGTGCAGGTTAGGAAACCAAGGTGAAGGACTTCCCTTTTCCTGTTACTTCTCAATTCTGCGAAAGTAATCTTATATAGATTTAACTAAGAGTGTATTCAGAAACAACTCCATTTTCTTCTCCTTTTCCTCACTTTTTCTTCCTGACATTACCCCCTACAATCTCTACAGGATCCCCAATGGAACAAACTCTAAACAACAAAACATAAAAGATACTGTATAGGATACAACAACCCAACCACATCTGTTTCATAAATATAAAATGCATAAAAGTGAAAACTAAGTATTCTGTGAGCAGAGTGTCATCAGCACTGGCAATAACAACATTAATGCAAATACAAAATGGGGTGGGCATATTGCAAGTTGTATCACTCATTGCCAGTGATGTCACAGGCACTATCCAGTAGGTGCCGGAAACGTTTACACATTCAAATCCTACATAGCATTCACAGTCATGAGTTCCAGTTTCTCAAAATGCGTTTAACTGGCTAATTAATTGACTAAGAGTCAAAGGAGGCATTACGTGAAGTGCACACTATGCAATGGCATCATTTTTGGAGGGGCCGATTTGCAGTCACACTGTGGCATGGGGGGTGGGTGCTGATCTGGAGTCGCTCTGCCACCCCCACATGAAGGGAGTCTCCTTCTGGGTACTTTTGGGGGCCCTTGGCAGATGTTTGAAACTGCAGTCCCCTGATGCTCACTGTTGTATTCTATCTAGTTATCTTTTGTGTTTTGTTCTTTGGATGTTTATCCCAGTGGGGATCCTGTAGTGAATGTAGGGGTTGGAGTCAGAAAGGAGAAGGGAGGAAAAGGAGAAGGAGAAAATGGAATTGTTGCTGAATAAACCTTTAGTTAAATCTTTCTAGTTATCTCTGTGTATATGAGGGAAGCAGCTTTAGAACACTGATCCTTTAACGTGTTGGGCAAAGTGCCTTCATACATGTCGGTACATGCCTTCCCCTGCTTTCAACTGTAGATTGTTGGAGCATGAGGACACGTTTGTGTGCACGCAGGGGTCTTCTCCCACAAAATTACCCTGCATTCATTCACGGCTTCATGGCACATGAACTCGACTTAAAACAAAGTTATTTGTAGAATTTTTTTTTAAAGACAGGCCAACAAAATAAAAGTTGATCACTTGCAAGAAGCCAAGAAAGAGAGTGAGACGAGTTTGACTTGTAATGCTTTGAGTCAAGCGTCTTTACAGTTTGGTCTCAGCAGAGTCTTTTGAGTGCAGTTTTATATCCCAGGGCAACTGCAAAGAGGTCGCATGGCTAGTATTTGTAACAGCATAATACGAAGCTCAGTCCAAACTCCAAGGTGATCTTTCTTCCCCCGCCTTACCAAACTTGGCATCTCTATACATACCCTGTTGAAGAAAACATCGAGCCTTCATAACCAGAATGCTCTTGAGGACATGAACAGAATGATACATGGCAAGCCAGGGATACATGAAACCATGAAATAATAAATACCGAAATGGCTTTTTACCTTTTCTTTGGCTCCTGCTTCAACCCTATATTTTTACAAATGAAAGCCTGTTCAAACTAAAAATATGACCAGCTACTGCCAAAGCAAAGCCAGAGAAGTTCCACAAAAAAACAGCTTAGATTATTAAAAGCCTACCTTCCCACCTCAATTTTTTTTTTCTCCTGCCTTTGATGCACGCTTTCCCCACCCTCATTTCCTCTGAAGCAGCGGTTTTCAGGCTTTCTCCTTTCAGGGAACCATTTCTATCTCGACTTGTTTGCTGAGGAACCTCTGTGTGTCCACCACAGAAGTGTTGTGCACCACAAAGGATTCTGGGAAAGATACTAGGGCTCATGGCGAGTTCATATGGTTGCCTAAGATCTTCTGGATGTTTGGGAGAATACCTCAGTTAGCTGTGGGATCTAAAACTGGATCAAAACTGGATAGGGATCTTAAAACTGGGCAAAGATTATCTATCATTCCAAGATGGGACTTGACTTTTGGGGGTTATGTGTGTTCCAAACTTTAAGTGATACTACCCAATTTATTTCTTATTGATTCTTTATCTAATGCACCACCTGAAATAATCTCCAACCTGGCTAATATAAAGGTGACCACCAGGGGAGAACATCATCCTAAATTATTTTTAAAAAGGTTTTGTAAATTGTGGACAATGCAAGTCATTTAATGTTACTAGAGAAAGACATGCGGTTCTGGCAGCTCCAGGTCTTCACACTCACATCCGTTTCGGAGGATGAGTATAACTGAAGGAAGCCCAGGCAGGTGCACAGCTGGAGTAGTCAGTCATGTGACTTGCCTCTGGGGGCCCCCCAGACAACTGTCTCCCCTTGCCCAATGATAGTTACGCCCCTGCTGACCACATTTCTCTTTATGCCTGTTCTCCGCTTTAGAATGGATCATTGTGTTCTGCATAGCGTTGACGACAGATCCAAATAACAGACTGCATTTTAAAAATGAAAGGGAGGAATGACCATCCTAGCAGTCTTTGGTGTAACCTAAAACATGCTTTGCCCCTAGCAGGGTTTAATCTATAGTAATGTCTGCCAATCCAATTATTGTATGTCTGCCACACCAGACTGTTGTAGATGGCAAACTGGGTCTCGTTTTTAACTGAATTATTTCATCCGCTTTATTGTTGAATTGTCTCTATGAGCCGCCTCACACAATATTGTACTGGAGGGGCGGGATATAAATATTTTACATAAATATAATAATAAATAAAGCCTAAACAAATAAAAATTGATACCTTTTCTTTGGGACCCCAGATGTGCTTAGATGACAACTCCTATCATCCCCAACCACAATCACTGAAGAACATTGTGACTAGGGATGATGGGTGTTGTAGTCCAACAGTACCTGGGGACCCAAGTTTGAGAATCCCTACTATTTCAGTTAACCCCCACCAAGGAAATGACTAAAAACCCTTAACCCCAAGTAGCTGCCTGTGTCTTTGGACCCTAAATCCAGACCAGCCTTTATTGCCCATTTCTTCAAAAAGTTTTGTCGGAAGGTAGAAAGTTTGAAAGCCACTGATCGAGGTCTTCGCTTTAAAAAAATCCAAAAAACCAAAACAACCAGGCTTCCCTACTGGTCTGAAAAGCTATGGGAGGCAAACCATTAATTGTCTCCGAGCTCTGTTATTTTTGCTAAACTAATCAATCCATATAAAAAGAGCAGATTAAATTGACTGACCCTCATATATTTAATGATTGCTGCTATTTGACCAAGGAACATTTCTCAGGAAGCCGCTTGTCATGGGCTATCAATATTCCTTTAATCCCATGTTCGTTATTGGCGCACTTTGTTACTCTTCAAGATGGCCTGTCTCGAGTGGTCTCTCTGCTTGCGCAGCAAGAAAATGAGATTGTAAATGACTACACAAACAATCTGATTATAGCATTTAATTCCTGTCCGATAGATTCCCCAGCCTGCTGAGCTTCTCTTTTTTGTTCTTATTATGGTTCTTCCTGTGTGTGTGTGTGTGTGTGTGTGTTTTAAATAACCTTTCCCGCCACCCAGACTATTTAATATTGTTGTCTTGGAACATCTTTTCAAATATATGATAAGGAAGAAATCTATATATATGCAGTCTTATGCACAAATTCTTGCCCTTGCTGGTTTGCACATCTGTGGATTCTTTCTGCGGGGTTTTCTAGAGCCTTGGAGTAGCCTAGAATCGTCAAACTCGTAAGCCATTGATAGACCTGTCCTCCGTGAATTTTTCTAAGCCCCTTTTAACGTCATCCAAGCTGGTGGTCTTCATCACATCAGAGAATGCCATGGATCAGCTATGCGCTGTATGTGGAAAAAGTACTTCTTTTTGTCAGTCTTAAATTTCCTGCCTGGTTGACCTGATGGGTTCTAGTGTTTGGAGAGAGGGCAAAATTTTTCTCTCTGTCCACTCTATGCATAATGTTATAAACCTCTATCACGTCCCCCCTTAGGCAAATTTTTTCTAAACTACAGCTGTACAACTGTCCATCGTACAGTCTGTCTTTGCACTCACAGAACGTGTGTCATGTCCACTCATTCGCAGTTTTGCCTTGTATTTCAAAATTTATCCAAGCAACTATTCCCAAAGGAGCCCGCATTTCCTAGCAGAGATTATACTGATTGCCTCACAGCATTGCCTTGGATTCAGGTGCTCTCCTCTCGTTTCTGCCTGACAGTAGTTTGACAGATGAGCCAAGCTGCTGGCACACATCTGAAAGTTGAGCACTTTAAGAAAAACACATCACAGCAGAACATCTTTGCCATAATGCTTCCTGACGCCGACGGTTAGGGAGAGTGACGCCACTGGGGAGGAAATAATAATAATAATTTAGGCTGAAAGCCTCTGGAATCACCCGTTTTTCAAGGTGACTTTGCAAGGTGTTTGCCTTCTTCAGTAATTGCTCTGTGACCCGGCTTGGGATATTGCTTGTGAAGTCTCAGAGTTTGAATGGAGTCTTCGATAGAGAGGAAATCGCCTCAGAAGGGGCTGTAAGTTGTGCTTTGCATGTAGAAGTTAATAGGCAAATAGGAACATAGGTAGCTGCCTTATACCGAGTCAGACCCTTGGTCCATCTAGCTCAGAATAGTCTACACAGGCTGGCCGTGGCTTTTCCAGGGTTACAGGCAGGCATCTCTCTCAGCCCTATCTGGAGATGTCAGGGAGGGAACTTGGAACATTCTGCATGCAAGCATAAAGATGCTCTTCTCAGAGCAGCCTCATCCCCTAAAGGGAATGGAACCTTTGTTCCAGACTGGTTCTTACACTGTGGTAGGGCAACATAGTACACTAGCTCATTGCTGTACAATACATTGACCTCCTCACCTCTTGCACAAGCTTGTCTGTGTTCCTGAGGAGGTTTCACTAGGGCCCTTGAAATCTGACCCCAAATCCTTCTGCATCCCTTTTGGGGATGAGGCAATAGCTCAGTGGCAGAGCATCTGTTTTGTATGCAGAAGGTCATGGGTTCAATCCCCGGCAGCAGACTCTCCAAGAACTTTGGAGAGCTGCCGCCAGTCAGTGTAGACCAGGGCGGACAACTTAGGCCCTCCAGCTGTTGTTGGACTACAACTCCCATAATCCCCAGCCTCTGTCGCCAATAGTTGGGAATGATGGGAGTTGTAGTCCAATAACAGCTGGAGGACTGAAGTTGTGCATTCCTAGTGTACACAATACTGAGTTAGATGGACTAAAGATCTGACTTGGTATAAAGTTGCCTGCTTCCTATGCAGCATGCAAAGATATGCTCTTCCACTGAACTACGATTTCCCCCCTAACTTAATACCAATTTTATCCCAATCTCCTGGTGCTCTTTAATGTGCTCTTGTTAACTTTTCAATTGCTCATGGCAAACAGAAGTTCTCCTGACCCTGGAAATCACAACTATCTGAGATTTGCCCCCGTTATACCTCTAACAATCTATTCCTTGCATATTTTATATGGAAGTACTCCAAACTGACAGAGCAGGAAGTATGATATATTAATTCTCACCCAGTGTGCGACTGTCAATGCAAATTAAGCATGAATTAATAAGCTGCAATTCTCATTCTGGAGAGAGCATTTTCTTGAGATTATCACATGTAATTATGAAATATTATACTTTGGAAAATATTTATCCACATTAATGAGGAGCTGATGTTCATACATTTAAGTGCTGAGTATTCCACCATTTCTTTGTGCTTCTTTTGGTTTTTGATGTGATTATTTCACAGCATATTCATGAAAGTCTGGAGTGGTTTTTGACAACAGCTACCCCCTCCACAAAAAAATGTACAAAGGAAACCAAAATTGGACCCTCCAGAATTATGCACACCTATAGGCTTATGGATTATGAGGATGGTGAATATTTTGTTGGAATGTGGAATGAAATCTGGTATTTACCACATGGTGGAAACCCACAGTTCATCCAGGTATGACACCAGGCCAATCTATGAAAGGCATTGGGGGTGGGGGGTGGGGAGGAAGAATTCAAATGGAGATTATAAAGCCATCTCCTGAAAATATAGGCCCATCAAATCACCTTGGGTAAGACCTGAGCCTTTGTCTCTGTACGGCATTGGATGTTGTCCTGTCATCTCAAAATCTCCCTGCCTCTCACCTAGATTTCTTCCTGATGTGTCCCTAATCCCAGTCATCTCAAGTTAGGAAGACAAAGAACTGCTGCCAGTCAGTGTAGATAAAATTAAGCTAAATGGGGAAGAGATTTGTTCTTGTGGTAGTAAGCATGAATGCCAACCCCCCCTTACTAAGCAGGGTCTGCCTTGGTTTGTATTTGGATAGAAGACCACATGGGAGCACGGTAAGAAATTCCCCTTGGAGGATGGGGCCATATCACAGTGGAAGAGCATCTGCACACTTGCATGCAGAAGATTCCAGGTTCAATCAATGGCAGCATCTCCAGGTATGACTGGGAAAGACTCCTGCCTGAAATCTTGGAGAACCACAGTCAGGCAGTATAGACCAGGGATTCTCAACGTTGGGTCCCCAGATGTTATTGGACTTCAACTCCCATAATCCCCAACCAAAGGCCACTGGGGCTGGGGATTATGGGAGTTGAAGTCCAATAACATCTGGGGACCCAACGTTGAGAATCCCTGGTATAGACAATACTAAGCTATATAGACCAATGGTCTGAATCAATGTAAGGAAGCTTCCTATGTTCCTATGATCAGCTGTCCTTGGTCAATAAGAACATATGAGTATATGCTTCATATGTTCTTTGCACAAGCTTTAGGACTCAAAACAGTCCTAGAATGATGCCCTGGCTCATATATATATATATGCATGTCATAGGTATTCAGTACATGTATTGTATCATTTTGTCAACCATAGTACCATTGACTTGCTTCTGTTCCTTCCCCCCTTTTCCTGATTTCTGTTCTGAGCAAGAGATTTATTTATTATTTTGGTTGATGATGGATGAGTATGGTAAAGCAGCAGTTTTAAACAATTCAGGCTTTTAGTAAAAATCTTTTCACAAAGAGTTTTGATAGGAATTGTTTCTTCCTCACTGCCTTGGCCAAGTACATGATACCTGGTAACTTAAGTGCCTACAATCTGTTTCAGACAAGTTCAGGAACCAGTGTGTTTTAATGTCACTGCCGAGATTGGATTACCTGACTGGAAACAAAATCTTGGGTTTCCACCCCTCTCTTCCCTCCCCCACCATCCCTTCTTCACATGACAGTCTCTTGATATCCCCACCGGATTTCATTTGTTATGTAGAGTTGAGAGCCACAATCAAAATGATCTTTCAACCTCTCCAAATGCATTTCCTCAACAGGTGCTCACCAGGACAGATTGCAGGTTGCCTGAATAAAGATTTTCATCCTTAGCTGAAGAGTAACAATTGGAAAGGAAAAGAAAGGTTGTGTCGACTCCTGGTAACCCCAGAGCCATGTTGTTTTCTTGGTAGAATACAGGAATGGTTTACCATTGCCATCTCCCAAGCAGTATGAGATAATGCCTTTCAGCACCTTCCTATATCACTGCTGCCCGATATAGGAGTTTCCCATATACTGGGAAACATACCAGCGGGGATTCAAACCAGCAACCTCTGGTTTGCTAGTCAAGTCATTTCCTACCATTAGGTGGCTCAGTTAATAATAATTACAACAATAAAAATATGGCATTTTGCACACATAATTTAATTCTCTGTATCTAGGCTGCATTTGGTATGGGGCTACCTTTGCAGTTAGTTCAAAATACAGCTTTGGAATACAGTTATTAATTGGTATCAGCATTGGAAATGCATCTTCCCAGCACTCAACGAATTTTACTAGTTTGTTTCTGAGCACCATTGATGGTGGTGGTATTAAACCTTAACATTCCTTTACAATTCCTAGGAAACTGAAGGGATATAACAGGAAGGTGCCTTCTACTGAGTCAGACGATTCGTCTGTCTAGCTCATTAATGTCTACACTGATTGGCAGTGACTCTCCAGGTTTTCAGACAGGAGTCTTTCCCAATCCTCTTTCGGGATGACAAGGATTGTATCTGGGACCTTCGGCAAGCAAAACAGATGCTCTGTGACTGAATGATTATCCTTGTGCCTGTTCTCACAAGCAATCTGGACTCCAGACTAATTATTCTATTTCTTTTGAATTCAAAATAAATTCCGAAAATTCATTTCTAATTTGAATAAAATTCAAATCGTGTCTGAAAATAGTATTCTAATTCAAATAAAATTTGGGCACCTTTTTTAACCAGTCGGGGGCCTGGATGGTTCTTAAAAGGTGCCAAATGGCTCTCGAATCGAATTGGAATCGAATTTCAAAAATCTGAACCGAATTTGAATAAAATTGCCCTTTAAAGAGGTGATTCAATTCAAATTTCAGTCACTCGAATCACTCAGATTCAAGTCAAATCGACTCGAATTTGAATCAATCTGCACATCCCTAGTCTGGATGGTATAAGGCATAGGAATCTGCCTTATTCAAAGTCAGTCCTTTATTCCATCTAGCTCACTGTTGTCTCCCTAAGGTTTTAGGCAGAAGTCTTTCCCAGCCATGCCTAAAGATGCTGCCAGGGACCAAACCTTTGGAGATGCTCTGCCACGGCCCCTTCCCATCCATAAGTTGCAGCCTCTCCCTGGTATATAACTTGGCCTTGCTTTGTCCTTTTTTTTGCCTATTAGGAAGAGACTGGAGGTGCATTTCAGAAGATTCCTGTCTTTGCCTCCCCAAAATGGGGATCTATCTATCTATCTATCTATCTATCTATCTATCTATCTATCTATCTATCTATCTATCATAATATATAATCAAATGATTGCTTGTAAACAGACCAGGGTTACTAGATGTGGTGGTCTAGAAATGTAATAAATAAATGTAATGAAACAAAGTTCCAACATGTTGGGTTTTGGGTGAGAATGAAGGCAGTAGTGGTGACCAGGGAGGAGGAGCACTGGTGGAAATGGATGTAGATGGATATCTGCCCATAGAGTTGGGCTAGAGTGTTGCTGCCCATAGAGTTGAGTTGGCTAGAGTGGTGCCAGGGTTTCTGTGGAGCTACTGTCCATAGCAGAGGGAGCAAATGGAAAAATGAGTTCAAATCTCTCCCTTAAATTTACCACCTGATGTGATTAGCTTCACCCTGCTGCACAGTAGGGCCAGCCCTGCCCAGGAGTGTATCTATTTCATCTATGAAATGTTGGAGAGTATGATGAATCCTATAGATAGATCCAACAATGAAACCAGGCTATATCTTTCTCTTTGTGGAGTGCCTCTTAACCAACTAATTCAACAGCAGGCAACCTTCGCTCTCCAGCTGTTGATAAACAGGGATAGGGCTGAGAGAGACTCCTGCCTGCAACCTTGGAGAAGCTGCTGCCAGTCTGTGTAGACAATACTGAGCTAGATGGACCAAGGGTCTGACTCAGTATATGGCAGCTTCCTATGTTCCTATGGATATTCCCCTCTAGGGATGGGGCCTGAACTCATGGGAAAGCATGTACTTGCATGCAGCAGTTCCCCAGTTCAGTCCCTGGCATCATCTCCAGGTAGGGCTAATAGAGACTCCTCCTTGAAACCTTGAAGAGCTGCTGCCAGTTTGTGTAGCCCAGCAGTTCCCAACCTGTGGTGTTACAGATGTTGCTGAACTACAACTCCCATCATACCTAGCCACAACAAATTGTAGCTGGGGATGATGGGAATTGTAGTTCAGCAACATCTGGAGTGTCACCTGTTGGGAACCCCTGGTGTAGACCAGGGATTCTCAATGTTGGGTCCCCAGATGTTCTTGGACTTCAACTCCCATCATCCCCAGCCCCAGTGGCCTTTGGTTGGAGTTGAAGTTCAAGAACTTCTGGGGACCCAACATTTAGAATCCCTGGTCTACATCCCTGGTCTACACCAGTCATCCCTGGTGTAGACAATACTGACACTAGATGGACCAGTGATCAGACTGGGTATAAGGCAGCTTCCTATGTTCCATTGAAATTAAAAGGACAAGTTAGGTGTTATGAGGGAAATGACTCCAAGTAGTTGAGTAAGTTAGTGTGCATTGGCAATTTTCATTCGCATGGGATGACTTTGAATAATTTTCCTCATCATGATGGCTACTATATTCTATATTTTATATTTTGGTTAGCTGCCTTATGCATCCCTCCCCCCACTTAAGAAAAGAAATGCAGTGGGGGAAATCGTTAAAATAAAGACAGAAATATTTGCTCCTGGAAGCAAAAGACAAAAGCATATGGGCACCAACAACAGTTGTCTTTCCTGGGACTGACAGCAACTTTCCAAACAGCCTCCTTCACCCATGCCATGGTCCCAATCCAGATTGGGGCCATCTTGGGCTTTTAAAAAGTGTGTGTGTGGGGGGGACATCAAGATAGAAATATCATGACTCTGTTTTCATTGCATTTGGTTGACTCTGAAAGGACACCAGGACAATAGTAAGTGAGTCTTTCTGTGGGTTTAAAGTGGTCTTTCCCCCAACAAAACATACTTAAAAAAAAACAAAAAACTGAAGACAATTCAAAGAAGAATGAACCAACTCAGGGAGGTGAATATTTACTACTACTAATATTTAACCTTTTCCGCCCCCCCCCTTCTGCTTCCTCTTTGCGGCAACCAAATAAAATACAAATCCGCAATGTTGAAAAGCCCTTCCTTAAGCTAATAAAATCTGTCAACTTCCATAATGGTTGAGGCGACAAGCGTCCACAGGTGCGCCATTCTGCTCTTCGCAGCCATGGCTTCTAATAAAAAGCCCTCTGTGTTCTGGTCTCCTCCTTCCCCATCAATTCACATCAAGTATTATTAGGCTCATCTGCCATCTCCTCTGTGCTCAAACTCCCGAAGCAACAATGACATTTTACTGCCTGGCAGGTGCTGCCGTGTGTGGCCGGTGATGCCGAAGTGTGGCCCTCTTTTGTTTCCGGGATTGCTCTTTGATCTCGGTCACAAAAAGCTGCCTAGCTGGGTGCCCGATTCATGCTCCGCTGGCCAAGAGAGAGGAGGGAGAGGCTAGAGGGGCTGCGATGGCAAGGGGTGATCCATAATATTTATTTCAACGACTGCTTCAAATCTCTTTAAACATCATAAGAACATGGGTCATTAAGCTACAACAGCCCCGGAATTGTGTTATAAAACCGCAAAACAAAAAATCAATACATCGGCTGGGAAGGAGGTAATGAAATATATCGGACGAGCGGAGCACGCAGCTTGTATGAATCATAAGAAAATGATGCGGACGCCGCTCCTCTTGCCCATACTTAAAGTTAACCAGCTTGCAGGGCGCGCATCCTTTACACAGGTGCCCAGAGGTAGGGATGGAGCGAAAGAGTGTCGCCACTTCCAACCTTCTCCAATAAATAACGTCAGTGGGGTGAGGGAAGGAGCGGGCCTGTAAAAGGAAATCAATTCAACACATATTTGCTATCTGAGATTTAGCTGTTGTATTCCTTCAAAGTCTAATCAATACGCTGCTCAGTGAGAGCCCATTGGAACGGCACAACATCACAGCGATGGCTCGCTGCGGGTTTATTACCGGGCTAAAAGCGTGGGGCCGTTTCTAATTTGAAATAAAGGTTAATACCAAGAGCGATGTGATTCGGTCACAACTCAGTCGCTTCCTCCCGCTTTTTGAATCTCAGGTCCGGAAGAGCAGACGTCTTTGCCCCGTTCCTACTCACCCATTCCCCGGACTCCTTCACACAGAGAGGTCTAGAAAATGGGGCCCTTATCACAGCATTCTCCTCATTTTAGATAGGGCTTTTCATTCGGCCGATTGATGATTTCAGGCCTTGACGATTTTGGATCTAGGAGCCAGCCCAAAAATGTAGGAGGCAGACAGTGGACATTTGCCCCTGCTAACTTGGCAAAGAGGCACCTTTTAACATATTGATTCTCTTTATTTAGCAGGGGGAGAGTAACTGGCCCTATCCACCCCCAGCACAGTACCTCCAGTGATGGTTGCTGGTGTCTGTCTTGTGTTTCTTTATAAACTGTGAGCTCTTTGGGGACAGGGATCCATCTTATTTATTGTTTCTTTGTGTAAACCACCCTAAGCCATTTTTGGAAGGATGGTATAGAAATCGTAATAATAATAATAATTAATAATAATTTTATTTGGCAAAATTGCTGGACTTAGTGATGAGCATTGCGGAAGGGCAGGGTGAATGGACTTCTCTTTATTCCAGGGCTGTACAACTTTAGCCCTCCCACTGTTTTTGAACTGCAACTCCCATCATCCTCAGCTACAGTGGCCAATAGTCAGGGATTATGGGAGTTGGTGTCCAAAAACAGCTGGAGGGCCACAGTTGTGCAACCCTGCTTTATTCCCTTCATAAGGGAATGGGATGGGGTCCAGTGTTCCCTCTAACAGGGATTCCCAGATGGTGTGGACTACAACTCCCAGAATCCCCAGCTGTAATGGCTTTTGCTTAGGGATTATGAGCCAACAACATCTGGGAATCCCTGTTAGAGGGAACATTGATGGGGTCATAGCTCAGTGAAAGAGAAGCATAGAAACATAGGAAGCTGCCATATACTGAGCCAGACTCCTGGTCTATCTAGCTCAGTATTGTCTTCACAGACTGGCAGCGGCTTCTCCAAGGCTGCAGGAAGTAGTCTCTGTCAGCCCTATCTTGGAGCTGCCAGAGAGGGAACTTGGAACCTTCTGCATGCAAGCATGCCGATGCTCTTCCCAGAGCAGCCCCATCCCTTAAGGGAAATATCTCACAGTGCTCACATATAGTCTCCCATTCAAATGCAAACCAGGGAATGCCCTGCTTAGCAGAGGGGACAATTCATGTTTGCTACCACAAGACTGCATCTGCTTTGCATGCAGAAGGTCCCAGGTTCAATCCCTGGCAGCATCTCCAAATAGGGCTGAGAAAGGTTCCTGCCTGAAACCCGGGAGAGCCATTGCCAGTCAATGCAGACAGTGCTGAGCTAGATGGACCAATGGTCTGACTCAGAATGAGGCAGTTTCCTATGTACTTATGTTCTATATAAGTAACATAGTTCAAACAGAAACAGGGCTGTCTGGGACAAATAAAGATTTTATTAAATAACTATCTAGAACCATCCTAATCACGGTTAAATTTCTAGATGCCATGGCTCCCTGGCAGCTGGGATTTGTCAAGCCCTGGATTGATGGTAGCAGATACATAAAGATGGCGGATGATGTTCAGTCATTGTGGAAGTGGATGGTGGGAGCTGTAGTCCAACAATATCTGGGGACCCAAGTTTGAGAGGTAAAGGTAAAGTGTGCCGTTGAGTTGATTTCGACTCCTGGCGCCCACAGAGCCCTGTGGTTTTCCTTGGTAGAATACAGGAGGGGGGTTACCATTGCCATCTCCCGTGCAGTATGAGATGATGCCTTTCATCATCTTTCTATATCGCTGCTGCCCGATATAGTAGTTTCCCATAGTCTGGGAAACATACCAGCAGGGATTCAAACCAGCAACCTTCTGATTGTTAGTCAAGCATTTCCCTGCTGCACCACTTAAGTGAGAACCCCAGAGGTGGATTCTGGGGCGGGATCTGAAGTAAATAAGAGGAAAAATCACCATTCTTTGGGGGAGGTACTGTTTTAATTAGAGATGCAAGTGACCCAGAAGTTATGGGGGTGGGGTGGGGAGAAAGGCAGACTAGCAAAACTTTTTAAATAAATTAATAATAAAATCGGCTGAATTTGCTATTATTTTAACATGCAGATCCTTTCTGGATGGGTTTTCTCTTCCAATGACCCTCAGGATAGCAGCAAACCAGGGTCAGGAGCCTATTTTCTTACCAAAGAATGGATGGGGGAGAATTAGCCTAGCCAGAGGGTGGAGAGCCATTACGTTATCAGACTCCACTCTTGAATAAATCATTACTCTGGAAACTAGGAGTATTTCATTTTAAAATGATAGCCCCCGCAGCAAAATAAATTGGTGTTCGTCAAGAGGCCAGGTGGCTGAAATGACTAAAATATATGTCACCTGTTTTTCATCTGTAGGTGGTAGATCTTGCCAAAAATAACTCTGAGCATTTGTCCTCTGAGAAGATAAAGGTAAAGTGTGCCGTTGAGGCAGTGTCGACTCCTGGCGACCACAGAGCCCTGTGGTTTTCTTTTGGTAGAATACAGGAGGGATTTACCATTGCCTCCTCCCACTCAGTATGAGATGATGCCTTTCAGCATCTTCCTATTTCACTGCTGCCCCATACAGGAGTTTTCCATAGTCTGGGGAACATACCAGCGGGCATTCGAACCGGCAACCTCTGGCTTGCTAGTCAAGTCATTTCCCTGCCGCACCATTAGGTGTACCAATGGCCAAAATTTGTGGCCCTGCCTCAAGGCCTCACAGAAGTCCCGAGAGTTGCTCTGCATCCCCAGCAAGCAAAAATGAAAAACCGTAGCAGAGAAACCTCCCACAGCTTTTCCTCTGTGAACGGATGCCATTGTGTTCCTTTTGGACTCAAATGCTTTCAAAGCGTTCAGGTATCAGGCGGTTTCCCCCACCTCCCCGCAATCCTTTTTGTCTTTTACTTTATCAATTTGACCAGCATTGATTGATTCCCCCCTATATTTAAATGCCTCCGAAGGCTCCATGACTGTTTTGTTTGCTTTCTTGTTTGCGCTCCGGCTTGTATTGATGGTGCCAGCATGCATATATACAGCTCCAGGGAGAGAAGGCTGGTTAATTACTGCTTTGACAAAGCCAACCGAGAGAGCATAACCCATTGTTGTGCATAGGTCACCCAGGAATAGTTGAGCAGCTCTGCTCTGTGGGTGAGATCTTGGCACTGCGCAGAAAAGGGCAAAATTCCTTCCTGGTGCTAGGGCAGAAAGAATCACTCCCTTTTAAAAAAAAAAAATCTGTTTTAAAAAAAATAATCATCAGCAACCTAGAAAATAGAGCACAGAACATAATCATGGAATCCTGGGGGCTAGGATCTTTAAAAGGCAGTAGTTCCAATCCTGGAATTATGAGGGCTAGAATCTGTAAAAGGCAGTGATTACAATTCTGGAATCACGGGAATAAGCATCTTTAAAAGGCAGTAATTCCAATCCTGGAATCATGGGAGCTAGAATAATAAAAAGGCAGTAATTCCAATCCTGGAATCATGAGGACTAGAATAATAAAAAAGACAGTAGTTCCAATCCTGGAATTATGAGGGCTAGAATCTTTAAAAGGCAGTAATTCCAATCCTGGAATCATGAGGGCTAGCATCTTTAAAAGGCAGTAATTCCAATTCTGGAATCATGGGAGCTAGAATAATAGAAAGGCAGTAATTCCAATCCTGGAATCATGAGGACTAGAATAATAAAAAGGCAGTTATTCCAATCCTGGAATCTTGGGGAAATACCATTAAACACGAATCAGAACCCTCCAAATAGGCCCCCTAAATTAAGGGAGGGGAACACAAATGGGTCCAAAGCATGGGTACCTATGGGGGAGGCAAGGGGTCAGCCCCCCCCCCCCCGATTCATAGCCAGCTTAGATTTCTGTTTTTATATTTATGTAGATATTGGTATGCATATACTTTTCCCTCACTGGAAAAATTCTGCAGATGCCCATGATCCGAAAAGAAAACAGACAGGAGCTCCCCCAATGAATGAGACTCAGAAATAATCATGTTTGTCATGCCCGTCCCTAATAGTGAACTCTTGTGCAAGCTGATGTTGGCAGACAGAGCCTACCCCACAAACGACACCAACCAGACCACACATAACCCACTCGCGAGCCCAGGTAACATTCTCACTGAACTCTCATCCAGGAGCGGATCCATCCCACACCTGATGAGCTTCAACAACACTCCAGGATGAGGCCATTCCGTGAGCCAAAAATAATATAGAAGCATTTGGTTGAATCACAACGGCTGCTACTTGATACGTGCAGGTGTAAAAGCTGGAGCTGATTCATGACTGAGCCGTACGTTTTCTGAGCCTCCAGATTCTTCTGTTTGGTTTTGTCCCCCCCCCCCCCAGCTTCACAGCTGCTTCTCTAACAGCAGCAGCACCTGATGCCAGCCTCCAAAGGAGCTGCAGGGGCTTTGTTGAGGTCCAGCTGGCATTCTCTCCACTTCCAAGAATTTTAAGACAACAAGAGTAAACCTGATGCTTTGGAGTGGCATCTCCCTTCTGCATTGGCTTCCGAGAGCCAGTGCCCGAGTCAACCAGGAAATTCCTGTACTGTTCATCAGGGTGTATGAGAGAACCTTGAGGGGAAAATGCAGGTCTCCTGGGAGTCCAAAGCACCCACTCACTGGAGGAACCTTGGGGCCCAGTTGCTGTTGGACTACAGCCCTCAATGGATGGAAATTGTACTCCATCTAGGGACCCAAAGGGAGTTGTAGTCTATCTAGGGTCCCAAAGTTGGGAACACCTGGCCTAAGCATGATGCCAGGATTCTTTGCTTTCACCTGGCCTCTTTCTTCTCACCCTTCAGCTTTGTTTCTGTAGCAGGTGTGAGGATGGGCTCATTTCTAGGGAAGTGCAAATCGATTCGTGGCCGAATTGATTCAACTCGAATCTGGTCCATTTGAGTGATTCGACCTTGAATTGAATCACGCTTGGGGGCCCTGGCCAGATTCGAGGTCAAATTGAATCACCCTAGATTCCAGCTCAAATCAATACAGCGATTTGTTTCCATGTTGTCCGCGCAATGCCAGCGTTCTAAGCTTCTCTGCCATTCTGGCTGGTTCCTTTGCACAGTCTCACGATTGGATGGTGATCTCTTTTGCCTCTTGGTATGGATTCTCGATTTGAAATAACCTCTTCATAGGGTTTCCCTATGAAGAAGTTATTCACAACTGAGAATGCACAAGACATAAACAAATTTCTAAAAATGGACCCCTTCAACAAATTCCTTTGGGGGTTGGGTGGTAGTTGGCACCCATGAGACCCTACCACCCAACCCACTTTGGTGCCCCCTAGCCCTTAGAAATTAGGCCTAATAAATTGTAATTCAATTCAAATTGAATCAAATTCGAATCAAATCAACCCCAGATTCGAGGCATCAGATTCAAGCTCGAATCGAATCAAGCCGATTTGATTTGAACTCAAATTGAATCACAAAAATCAATTTGTGCACATCCCTACCCATTTCAGCACTCCCAAAATGCAAGAAGAGTGAAGCAGGTTCTCAGTTGTAATTTCACTGAGCAGAAGCTTCACTACATCATAAGCCCTGTTTACATGTTACAAATTCATGTAACATTCAATTCATGTAAGACTGAACATTCAACACATGCTCAATCTGTGTACTGCATATGCACACATTTGAATGCATTGGCCCAGTTCACACTATCATTTGAATCGAGTTTAAATGCATTACCAACACTAGCATGATTGTGTGAAACCACGCCAAGGGGGTTTATGGCCCAAAAGGAATTTGAAATTCACACCTTGGTATGGGATTGGACTCATGTTGGTAACCCACATTAAACTTAGATTCAAAAGCTGGTGTGAAGAGCAGAGGATGAAGAGACCAGGTGAGAGCAAGGAATTTTGCTCCCGTGGCTCCTAGTGGTGGCTGAGCAACCAGTCCGTTTATGAAGCCCGTGGCTTAACCCAGGTTCTGGGGGCGCAAGCATGCCCCCCAAATGGGGTTACGGATTGTGCGTTTGCCATGGCTGCTCGCAGCCACAACTGACACATTCAGGGAGGGGGGACTCCAGGAATGCACCGTGCATGGCACTTCCCTTCACCCAACCCCTGGATCTGCCAGGTGAGCCATGGCCAGACGCGGGAGCACCAGAGCCAAGCCGCCGCTCATCTGGGTGGGCGATTCATCCATCCGAGGAGGAGTGGTTGATCATCTGCGGGGAGAGTGGGTTAAGCTCTCGGAGTCTGCTGGTCTGAGTTTACATTAGACAGCTTGCTAAATTCTTTGCAGGTGGTCAGGACACTGAATGTAGAGAGGCAGAAGTGGGAGCCAGGACAATTCTGAGGTTCTCCTTGCCCTTCCTAAAGGGAACCTCTGGCACAATTAGAGCCTGCAATATGAATACATTGTCAAATCATTTCTTTCTGGCTTTTAAGAACATAAGAACAGCCCTGCTGGATCAGGCCCAAGGAAGCCCATCTCGTCCAGCATCCTGTTTCACACAGTGGCCCACCAGATGCCTCTAGGGAGCCCACAGGCAGGAGTTGAGGGCATGCCCTCTCTTCTGTTGTTACTCCCCTGCAACCGGTACTCAGAGACATCCTGCCTTTGAGACTGGAGGTGGCCTATAGCCTCTGACTAGTAGCCATTGATAGACCTCTCCTCCATGATTTAGGAGGAGAGATCTTTTTTTCGTTAGGAGGAGAGGTCTTTCTTTCTAAGCCCTAACCTTGGATATAAGGGGAATGCAGAACGTTTATCTATGGGGCAAGGAGAATTAATCTTAGTGATCCTCAGAGCCCCAAGGAGGGTGAAGTTAAACCATCTTTCTTCTGGAGAGATAGAGATTCTCCACGCCTCAATTGTATCCTATTATTTGCCATTTAACCCCTGATAATTTGGCAAAGAGGCACCTTTTGACATGTTGATTCTCTTTATTTAGCAGGGGGAAAGTAAGTGGCCCTATCCACCCCCAGCACAATATTTCCAGTGACTGTTGCTGGTGTCTGTCTTATATTTCTTTTTAGATTGTGAGCCCTCTGGGGACAGGGATCCATCTTAATTATTTATTATTTCTCTGTGTGAACTGCCCCAAGCCATTTTGGGGAGGGCGGTATAGAAACCGAATGAATGAATGAATGAATGAATGAATGAATAACCCAGATTTCAGTTGTCTGTGCTGGCTAAATGAAAGGATGATGTAGGTGAGTGAAAAGAGAGGGAGAATGAGGTTAGGGTTGCTAATCGATTACAAAACCCTGTCTGACCTGCTCTAATGCCTTTAACCACATCATGAGGCTGTTCACATGAGCAGTCCTACCTGGGCTATGCAGACCTATGGGGGTAGGACTGCTTGGGTGATCCCGGCACTGCCCCACTGGGTAGTCCAGAAGGTAGTTCACGTGACCCAAAGCTCTGTTGACTAGGGAGGCTGGGAGGAACGCAGGAGTATACGTCCCTCCCCCCCCCACAATCTCCTGGATTGGCCCTATGGCCCAAGCAGATACAGAGCTGAGTGCCTGGAGCGCCTGGCTTGAGGGAGAAGCCCTCAATGCACCACACACACAGTGCATTGTGGGATTTCTGGAGGCCGGGCCGCGTTTCTCCAGAATGTGGTGCCGCTCGCTGTAGTAGCAATTGTGTGCGTGGCATAGCGGCACGGCAAACAGCTCCAGGAAATCATGTAGGAGAACAACCTTCATATCGGTTGTTATTCTGGCCCACTGTCTATACAATATATCTTTTAACAGTCTGCGGCACAAAAAGCACACAAGCCAAGCTTTTCAAAGAACATAGGGGAAATCAGTTTCGCATGCAGACATTTGCAAGTGCTGAACTGTGAATAGGCACGGCTACAGTGGCCTGTTGAGAAGCTGGCAATGCTCGAGAAGAAATTGAGGCCATTCACACAATCAAAGAGTGAGGCCATTCACACGAGCAGCAGAAACCAGGCTAAGGGAGCTCAGCCTGTTTTCTGCTGCTCGTGTCCAGCAACGGGAGCCATGCGGCTGCCTAAATGAATGCACACACACACACACAAAAACGAGCTTAGCGGAGCGAGCAGTCGTATGTCTGCCACGGCTGCTTGCAGTCGCAGCGGACACACTCGGGGAGGGGGATAGGGGAGGGGGGACCCCAGGAAGGCACTGCACACTCGCACAGTGTATTACTGGGGGTTCCAGGAGGTGGGATGCCACACGGCAGCACTTCCCTGTGCCTGACCCCCGGAGCTGCCAGAGGAACCACGGCCGGACGTAGGAGTGCCCAAGCAAAGCCACTGCTTGTGTGGGCGGGCAATCTGCCTGCCCAGGGAGTTCCGCGTGCTCGTCTGTGGGGAGGTAAACACTTTCGGGCTTCCTCCTCACATACCAGGGTAGCCCTTTCCACTTGATCATGGGAAGAACTTCACTGTGTTCCACCCGTGTTGGGGAGCTGTATGTGCTCTCGATCTTTGGTTGTATAGAAGCAAGGGAGGAGGAAAACCTGGCTAGAAGTGATTGTGTGGAAGCAAGGGAGGAGGGAAAGCGACCCAGGTCTTGCTCCCACCTTGCTTCCACACACTGAGGCGAGTCTCACAATCAGTGAGACTCGCCAGAAGGGGATTTGCGGGCTTAGCCCACTCCTGGAAAGCCCTGAGTAGCTGAATTGGCCACCCACGTGTCTGCTATCTCCGTCACGGAGCTGGCGGGGGCTGTGGGGATCGGGGGCCATGCGGATCAGGGGCTGCATGGCCCCCAGAAGTTCCAGGATGCCCCATGCAAGTGTGGAGAGACCCCCTGGAGAGACCTCCAAGCCCCGGAGGCTGCTTGCAGCCTCCCGGTCGGGGGTCTACTCGTGTCTCACCGTGCGCCATGGCAACACACAAGCAAAATGATGCGGTTAACGGAGCGCTCACTGCATTAACCTCGTCTTAAGGGAGGGGTATTTTTGAGGACTAGCTTCCGGGAGCTGCGTGGCTCCCGTTACAGCACACGGCCTCCCCAAAGTGGGCTAGGTGCCCTTAGCCCGCTTTTAAGCGATCATGCAAAACTGGGCGAAGGGAGCTCTGCCTGGTTTTGCACGCACGTGTGAACCACTGGCACAATGGCGGCAAACTTGCCTAAGAAGCCTCCCTTCAAAACGAAGTTAAGAGAGTGAACATGGGGATTGCCAGGCTATGGGGAGCCCGGGGGGGTATCCCCATGATGCACCATGCACTCATGCGGTGCAGTCTGGTATTTCTGGGGGTGGGACAACACATCCCTCCCCACTGCTTGGCCACATGAGAAATGGTCTAGGTGTGTGGGGAGTCTAACCCTCACCAGTCGTGAGACAGGGTTCAATCATTCTCCCCAGGTTTTCCCTCCTATCTTGCTTCCACACAACTGAAAACTGGGAGTGCACACAACTCCCAAACTTGGGTAGAACATGGTTTTTGATGGTGTGAATGACCTCCTTTCAAATGGAAGAAGCCAAGCCAAGCCGTTGCCTTAAAGAAGTGGGGTGTGGGCAAGCGTGATGCACTGCAGTAAAATGCGCCTGTAATCTCAGCTGCCACTTGAATGGTTCATTTCGTCCATTCCCACCCTGCCAGCAGGGGTGGTCCAATGGGCCTGGTCCAACAGGGCTGCCATCTTTAACCTCAGCAAGGCTCCTGTGCCTTCGAGCAGAAATGCTGCAGCTGGAGGTTTCTGCAAATGGTTTTTAGCAAGTGGAAATGCATTCTTACAGAGATGAAGTGGATAACATTTGGGAAATGATTGTGCCACCACCAGAGAATCATGAGTTTAGTGCGCAAAGCAGAAATGCCACAATTATCACAATTTGATAGGAACATAGGAAGCTGCATTACACCGAGTCAGACCTTTGGTCTATCTAGCTCAGCATTGTCTACACTGCCTGGCAAGGTTACAGACCGAAGTCTCTTCCAGCCCTACCGGGAGATGCCAGGGAGTGCACCTGTGTCCTTCTGCATGCCAGCATGCAGATGCTCTACCACTGAGCTGTGGCCCCATCCCCTAAGGGAATATTATACAGTGGTCACAGGTAGTCTCACATCCAAATGCAAACCAAGGTGGACTCTGCTTAGCAAAGGGGGCAATTTAAAGGGGCAATTTTCAGATGACACAAAACTGGGAGGGGTCGCTAACGCTGCAGAAGACCGGGCTAAAATTTGAGCCAGAATGGACAGAATGGAAAATTGGGCTGGGGGAAAAATGCAATTCAACAGAGACAAATGTGCAAAAACCATTTAGGCAAGGGAAATATAGGATGAGGAATAACTGGCTTGGCAGTAGTACACATGAAATGGTTCTGAGGACCGTAGTAGACCATAAGCTGAGCATGAGTCAGTAGTGTGATGCAGCTGCAAAAAAGGCCAATGCAATTTTAGGCGGTATCAACAGTACCATTGTTTGTAAGTCACAAGAAGTCATAGTTCCACTGTTTCCCACACCAATCAGACTTCATATGGAGTACTGTGTCCAGTACTGGATACCTCATTAGAAGGATATAGAGCACTTAATGAGGAGAACAACAATGTAATCAATTACTGGGGTATTAAGCTTTATTTCACTGGTGGTCTTCAAGCAGAGGCTGAACAGGCAGCTGTTGGGAATGTTGGACTAGAACCAGGGAGACCCGAGTTCAAATCCCCATTCAGCCATGAAACTCACTGGGTGACGCTGGACCAGGCACTTTGTTCTTATGCTAACCTACCTCACAAGGTTGCTGTGAAGATAAACATACACTACCCTGGGCTCCATGGAGGAAGAATGGGATAGAAAACTAACTAACTAACTAACTAAAGATCTAACTCCGAATTTCCTGCCTAAAACAGGGGGTTGGACTAGATGACCAACTGGAACCCTTCCCACCATGATTCTATCTTAATTCATTAAACCAATCAGTTTGTTACTGGAAGACAATCAAAACAGTGGGTCTAAAAATGGGGTATACCAGCAGCTTCATCAGCTCACGAAACCACCCAGTGTTGGCCATTTAAGAAATTCTCTATTGTAGGTGCACGCACAGTTCTCATGCAAATCATCTGGCTGTCCAAAGTTTGAGTCACATTTGTGGAAAATGACAATTCAATCCAGATCCACAGAGAGAAAGGGTTTTCTGGTTTTCGTTCCCTTTTTAGCATTTAGTAATTGTTTCCATGCCAGAGGCTTTAAAACTAAACATCGGAAATACACGCGCACACACACCATGGTGCTGAAGACAATCCCTAATACTCACACACTTGCCAAGCTGCCAAACACAAAGCTGGAGGTTTACCACCATTTTTTTAAAATCACGTCTGTGACAAGTGTTCATCGTAGTTGGCTCACTGGAGTGCCTTCAGAAGCCAGATCTGCAAGAGAGCCAAAGTCTCTTTAGCATCATTAACACCCATTAAGGACTAGCCTACACATCACACTTTACAACTTTCACAGGCCAGGTATTGTAAATTGTGGAACGATACATGGATGTTTCTCTCTCCCCTAAAACAAGCCAAAATAATTCTGGCCAAAATAATTCTGGCCAAAATACAGAGGACTATACCGCAAGTGGGAAGACGGTGCACTAGCATAAAACTGTTGTGCTGGCTAGTTGCACGACATCCGGCGCTTGCCCTCCAGCCTCGCGTTATGAAACCACAAGCCGGCTCAATTCAATATTAATACCAAGAGCCAGTGTGGTATAGTGGTTAGAGCAGGGGTTCTCAAACTTGGGTCCTCAGATGTGGTCAGACTTCAACTCCCATCATGCCCAAACCACAATAGCTGAAGGCCATTGTGGCTGGGGATTATGGGAGCTGTAGTCAAACAACATCTGAAGACTCAAGTTTGCAAACTCCTGGGTTAAGAGTGTTGGCAGAGGTGCTCTTACCCCTAGACTTCGGGGACTGAAGTCCAGGGCCTCCACAGCCCCTGGGGCCCCCCAAATCCTCTTTAGTCTGTCCCGGGCGGTGTGGTAACCCTACAAAGCATGATAATGTTTAAGTTGCAGGGGAGGGGGGCCTCCAAAGGCCTTTAGGTCCATGCTCCAAAATTACTTAGGTGCACCTCTGTGTGGTGATCATCCTAGGTCAAATCATTAAGCCTGCTAGTTACTCCTGATTATTTCCCTCCTTCTGTCCTTGGTTCCGCAGACCCAAGCCGTTCTGCATTTAAAGTACAACGTATGGTTCTAAAAACAGAGGCAACATCCAAACTAGCAAGGTTGTGTAGACTGTTGGGCAACATATCAACATTTTCTGCTATTGCAAGAACTAGTCTGGGACAGACAGTGGGCTTGTTCACATGACCAAATTGGGGGTGGGCAGAGCTGGAGAGAAGGCAGGACCCAACCTTCCTGCTCCTAGATGACCAGAGCCTGTCCATGGCTTTGCCATTCACACGCCTACCTGAATGGTGTAAGCAATCTCCATAGCTGAGTTCAGGAGGGAGGAAAACCAAGCGGGGTCCTCCAGTATCCCACAATGCACCATGTGAGCAACAGAGAGGCAGCCCTCAGTGCTCCTCTCCCTGCGGCGCAGAGTTGCACCATGGTGACACATGATCATTTGCGCCCTGAACCCGGGTTAGGCGGTGGGCTCTGTAAGCGGGCTTGCTGCTGAGCCACCGCCGGAAGCCGTATGTCTCTTGTTGCTGCACAAAACCAGCAGGAACCGGGTTTATTTTATTTTATTTAACTAACACATTTGTATACCGCCGAAAACGCAAGTTCTCCGCCCTTAGCCTGGTTCCTGCTGCTCTTGAGAATAGCTTCACTATAAGGTTATTTCACACCATTATAATTAGGTTAGGCCAAGGGTCCTATTCTAGTTTAGGAGCTGGGAGCACTCGTGGTTTGTGATCGTATGCAAGGAAAGCAGTACAGTTGGAGGGAGAGGTGGCTGTCCTACTTGGTTCTTGTACCCAGCACTTTACCAAGGTAGGTGGACTCCACACTGAACCCAGCACCTCTCTCTCAGATGATCACTTTCTCCCCACTCCAACCTTGTCATTTCCCTCGCACACAGTCACAAAACACGAGTGCACACCCCTCCTGGACATGCCCAACCCTAATTATAATTGTGTAAAGGAGCCTAATGTTTATTTTCTCTCTTTTTCAGGACAGTAGCCCAAGGTCACCTTCTTCCCCTCTGTAACATGTAGTAAAAACACATACCTAGAACGTGGCCTGAAGGCACCCAAAGCAGCAACCTAGCTAAAGCTAAGCAAGTCTGGGTCTGGTCACGGTTTGGCTGGGAGACCAAAAGGGAAGCCTTCATACACCACTTTTGCGTCCCGTCGTGGAAACAAGGCAAAACATACATGCAATGAATCCATAAAGCTATTCCATGTCCTGACATCATGCTGGCCAGGGGTGACTCCAAGGGGCAGCAGACACCCCACCCCCCTCAATATTTCCTCCCCCAGCCCATTCACCAGACTGGAACTTTACAGCAAAGTGTCAAACGCTACAATCATATTGTCTGGCAAAAGCCTTTAAAAGCCTCCTCTCTCTCTCTTTCAAAGTCTAATTCACTCCCTCCTCTACCCCAGAACAAGCAGCAGAAGCCAGTATGTGGGTGGAAGATGTCCTACACTGGTGTAGAAAGACAAGTAGGACCTCCATTGTGTTCTGCAAGCCTTGCATGCAGATGATCAAAGCAGCTGTCAGCTTCATAATTCAAACTGGGAGCTGGGACCTCCACATATCCCACAATGCATTGCACTCCTAATACAGAGGCAGCCCTCATTGCACAAGCAGATCTCCTCTGTTTGGCCTCTCTAGGCACAGAACTCTCTGCTAAAGATGGCTGCTGGGAGCCGCTTAGAACAGAGTGAGCAACTTCTTTACCAAACTCTGAGGTAGGACAGTAGGTATTTTCCACCTACCTCGGCTAAGGACTGGGTACAAGAGTCGGGCTTCGCACATTTGCAAGGGATGGGTTGTTGGGATTCCCGTGGATCCACACAAACCTGTATATCTGTGTTTATTGTCTCTTAACCCAAAAATGCTGGTCATGAGAACAGCCGCAATATTTTTTAAGAGGAATCTGGCCCACACTTCTGAACAAGTTTGAAAATGTCAAGCAAGCTTCATTAATAAATAAATAAATAAAAAATAAATAACTGGGGGACCTGAGTTCAAATACCCATTCAGCCATGAAACTCACTGGGTGACTCTGGGCCAGTCATGTCTCTCTCAGACTAACCTACCTCACAGGGTTGTTGTGAGGATAAACATAACCATGTATACCGCTCTGAGCTCCTTGGAGATAGTGCGGGATATAAATGTAATAAATAAATAAATAAATAAATAAATAAATAAACTAACAACATGAATTGCCTTACTTCTATAAGTATTTAATGTATAGCAATATCCTCGCTCCCCTAATAAACCCCTTTGCTCTCCCAAATTACCTGCTCTAGACTAGAGTCGTCCCTGCTTCCAGCCAATGATGGGGGGCAAGGGCGGGTAAAATTCAGCATTCCAGATGTGAGGACCATGTCCTATGTATGATGGAGAGTTACAGACGACTCAATCTTAGCCCTCAAAGGCAGAGCAAATTCCAATATCTTGGCACCACTAAGCCAGATTGCCTTCTAATCTTCCTTTACACTTCAGTTTACATAGGTTAGCATCATGGGAGAAAACTGGGCCAGAAAATACTTTTCACTTTTTTTCAGAGCAGGTCCCAAAGGATGCATAGTTGCACTGAGCAAAAGTGTAATATTCTCTGTTAAATCATTACTATGCAATTAGAAATCTCGGCATTGTACAAAAATTCCCGTCAATGTCCAACATCAGAACAATATCTTACACACACACACACACACACACACACACACACACACACACACACACGTTATGTGCTCAGCCACAGGTCTACAGTGACGCCCCCTGCCCCACACCCATACATCAACTGAAGACCCATGTCCTGTCATTGGCTTATGTGTACATCTCTATTTATACTCATAAAGACAAATTCACATGATCATAAACTGGGTAGATGAGTCCTACCCAGTTCTAGGAACTGAGAGCTACCCAGTTCTGGGAGTTGGAATCGTTTTGTGATCATGTGGTGGGAACCTTTATCCCTGCCAAAATTCGATCCCCAGCTTCTGAACAAGGTAGGTGGGGAAATCATCTTATCCAGCTGGGTGAGGTTTGACCAATGATCAAGTTCCCCGCCTCCAACCTCGTATTTTTAACCTAACACACAGTCACAAAACAGAAGTGCCCACAGCTCTCAAAAATGGGTAGGACTAATCTCCTACCCCATTTATGGTCATATGAACTGCCCTATATACTCAAACTTCCTCTCTTATCTTAACCAAAGATGGCTTTCAAAGCCATTAGAGAATCAACCCTTTTTTTCCGTTTTGACACACACAAAAACCCAACTTCCATCTGTTGAAAAAAAAATGTATTTGATTACTCGCGTAAAATTACAGTATCTCTGCTGTTAGTAAGTATTAAATGTTAAAAGAAACTGGACCTATTTTTTTCCTTTCAGCTTTCCAAGAAAGTGCATATAACAGTCCAAAGGATTCTTCCCCCCGCCATACCTAATACAAAATAAAACAAACACTATACTTGTTCTTTTGCTCAAGAACTTGGGTTTGAGCTCATCGGGAACATATGTACATTTTAATGAACTCAATATTTCTCATCGTATGTACAAGAGCATCTTAATGTGTCCATGGAAGGTTGTTCAAGATGCTTTTTATAGCAGCATTGTCAAAGTCCAGCACTTTTTTTTTCCTATAGTGAATATACCTACAAGGCAAAAGATTCCAACTACCAAAACAACACTTTTGGATCTCCGCTAATCATCTGCGTGCTTATTTACTGTACAGAAACTTATTAACATCTAAAGACGACTCCAGTAAAAAGCACAATACAAAAGGACAATTCAAAAGAGAGAGGGGGTGGGGAAAACGTTACATCTACAAAAAATTAAAGCCGTTTTAATTTTTATTCTAAAAATTAAAATTAAAAAACCAAAGAACACACAACTGAGGCTGTTGTGATGGATGCAGATGGTTCCATTTTATACGCTTCGTTTTCAATCCTCTGTGTAAATCTGTTTGGAGAATTAAACCAACATATTTGCTGATAAAACTTCCAACGGGATTGAAGTATACACATATACAGACATTTGTTACAAGAGAGAGAAAACGCATTATGGAGGCATTGCATCACACCCCGCACCCCCCAAAGTTCATGTTAAACTGGATATAGAAAATAAGTTAAATGCCGGTACGAGACCACCTAGCCGGACAGACTTGCGTTGCCATAAATGTTACAGCAAGTTTAAACACTCTAGTCAATTAGTATTTAGTTCAAAATACAGAAGACCAAAGTTAATGCTTGCATGTGTTTGCAAAGCAAAAAAAAAAAAAAAAAGGTTATATCACTAATAAATAAGCTGATTTAGAACTCTAGAAGTCAAACAAGGTACAAAAGGATGTCTTTATAATGTTGCCGTGTTGTCGATTTGCCAAAAGAAAAACCCAGAAAAACTCCACACAACCTTAGGTTGCAATATCTGCAGGAACGTTCGTAACATTTGTCTTAATTCGTTACAATCTCTTTGCTGTCTTCCACAAAATGCGTGAAACGGAAGGTAGTCCCGTTCTCGCTGCTTGCCATTTTCTCCAGACCAGCTAGAGGCGCGTTCGGCTCTGAATTCTGGAGTTTCTCCAGGCTTCCTGTCAAGCCGCTAATTGGGGAACTACCCCCATTGCCCATGCTTCCAGGTATTGGGGGGATGCCGCCATTTTGAATGACTGAAATCTCATTTGTCTTCATGGCCAAGCCATTGGAGAGTGCAGCTGCGTACTGATTCCAGAAGCTAGATGGGTCTCCGTTTCCTGACCGTGCAGCCAAATCTTTTGGAAACATTTCTGGAAATTTGACAGGATTGCTTCCAAGAAAAGTCATAGGGCCATCCACAGAAAGTCGTCTGCCTCGTCTGGCAGGTGTGCTGTTCCACATATGAGTGCCCATGTGAACCTGAAAGAGACACTGGTTAGCAGTGGCTTTCGTTATTTTATGTCGGTCAAGAACACCTTTAAAAACAACATTGTCTCCTCTTGTGTAATGTACTGGTCTGAGTGTTGGAACAAGGAACAGGGAGGCCTACATTGAATTCTCTGCTAGCCATAAAGCTCAGGGGATGACCTAGGACCACCAGTCACTATCTCTTGACCTAACCTACACCACAGGATTGTTGCGAGGACAAAAATGTCTCCTTGAGCTCATTCAGAAGACGGGTAGGATATGAAAATAAGTAGTGGGTTCAGGGATGTTCAACTGGGAACATGTAGGCAGCACACCCTTCCCACAAACCACCAGTTTTGTCCAATCACTGGTAGGTCTGAAGGCATATTAAGCAACAACCTTGTGGAAACTAATGGAGTCAGTGCTTGGATGGGAAACACATCCAAATCACCTTGAGTTCCGTCATGAAAGGTGGGCAAGATGTACATGCGATAAATAAATAACATATTTCAGTTACAATATCGTGACTGGGGAATGGGGCTGTAGCTCAGTTGTAGAGCATCTGCTTAGCATGCAGAAGGCCCCAGGTTCAATCTCCAACATTTCCAGGTAGGGCTGAGAAAAAAATCCTTCCACCTTCAAAAGCTTGCTTACAGTTTCATTTGCAAAGGACCAGAAGATATTTTCCACACTGTAAGAAAGAGATAGGCCCTGCTTTTATTTCAGACTTGCTCTTTTGGATTTCGTATAACAACACCACGCACAGGGACATGGTTGTCTTCTGTAACTGGGAGTATTTATAACAGCTCCCAATTATTTTTATGGAGCTTGACCACTGGGGTGGGGACTGTATGTTTTTGGAACAAAAGACATTTTCAGTCCCTGGACCACTACTGTGAAAACAGAAGATGGACATCCCTATTGGGACAAACTATTCTGAAGGATGAAATTTGCCCACTTAGATCAGTGGTAACCAAAGGCGTCTATCTGAAATGTTCCCTGCACAGAAATCGCCTGTTTCTCACATCAATTATGCATAGCTTATTTGTTATTCTTATAATTGTTATTCTTCAGTATATTTGGTTGACAATGGCCCTACAGTAAGGTAGTTCACATGATTGAAAACTGGGTATCATTATCATCAACATCATTCATCTATACCACCCCACCAGTACAATACTACTCAGGGCAGCTTACAATACTAAAAAAATAAAAGTAGTATAAAAGGTATCTACACAAATTTATCACAACACTAAAACAAAATAAAATGGGCAGCTCACAGCCGTTCAACAATAAAAGCAATATAAAAGGTGTCCTACATGGCTTCAGAAGTTGGGTGCACTCCCAATTTTTGATCATGTGCATGTAAACAACTAGGTGGGGGGGGAGTGATTGTGTGTGAGGCAGAAGCTGTGTAGAATGATTTTTCCTCCTACCTTGTTAAAATACTGGGTGCAAGTGCTAGGGAGACTGAGCTAGGAATATGCGAACTGGCTCAAGGTCAAGTCTGTTCGCCATTGAACTGGGCCGGCTCAAGGGCTCGCCCTCAAGCCAGACCGGGCCCAGTTTGACTCAACCCCGAGCCAACCCCCCCCCCGAGCCAGCTTGGAGCCAGTTCAGGGGTTCTTAAGGTTTAAAAAAGAATTTTAAGAACTTGCCGCTGGGTCCAGGGTTGCTGCTGCAGCCACAGGGGTAGTGGTCTGTCATCTCCCCCTCCCCCCGCTGGTCTTCCCCCCACTCTTTAAATGTCATTTGGCCCATTTTGGGGCTGTTTCGGCCCTTCCTCTGGAGGTGACGGCCACCACCAGAGGCCACCAAGCATGTGCCCTCATCATTTGCGTGTCCTGGGGGCCAGGGTGCATGCCTCTAAAATGGCCACCAAAACTGGAGAAGGAGCCGGAATGGCCCAAAAAGGCCCTTTAAAGAGTGGGGGAAGGCCGGCGGGGGGAGGGGGAGATGGCAGAGACACCCTCCAAATGGCTGTGGCAGCAGCCCCAGACCTGGCAGTGAGTCCTTAAAATTTTTTGTTTTTTAAACCTTAGAACTCCTGAACCAATTCGATTTTGAGCCGAGCCAGGGGTCTGTTCAGGGTGCACAAAACCGAACATGCCCAGTTCGGTTCGAGTCTGGTTCAAACTCAAACCGAACCAGGCAAACCAGTTTTGTGCACACCCCTGGACTGCACCGTCCCACTCAGCTCCTCTCTCTCAGACAATCACTGTCCCTTCTGCCACCTAGCTCACACACGATTGAAAATTGGGAGTGTGTACAGTTCCTGAAGCTGGGCAGGATGAAGTTGGGTAGGATCATGTGAACGTTCTTATATTTGGTCAACAACAGAGAGCTATACTGTTTGGGGGCTAGATGTACAAGCTCCTCTTCCACTGCAAGATGGTCCAAAGTGTTCTCCACTGACTGCTCACTGGAGAACTCCATGTGTGTAAAATGGATGTCTGAAAATAAGTTTGTTCATCTCATAACATCTGCATCTCTTGGGGATAACTCAGCCAACAGAAACACAGACATTTGAAAGCACTCAACTAGCATTCTGCAATGGAAGGGCATTTTCTTTAGCAGATGTCAGTAAGAAAAGCTACCCTGAATTGATTGTTAATTGGTCAGATCTTGGTGCTTCACAGTATACCAAGTTACGTAATTGTAAAGAGATGGGGTCTTACTGTGTAGCGTGCATAAGCCAACGTCATGAGGGGTTTTTTAAAAATAAAAAATTGAGAAATCTAAAAAGGTCTCTCCAGCCACACATTTTTTTTTTTTAAAGAAAATTCAGATTGTGAACAGTTTATGCACACTTATGTAAAAGGTGCTCCTATTCAATATGTGTGTTGCAAATGTTCGGCATGTGAGAATTTTTTAGCAGCACAGAAGCTGTTAAGATGGGAAGAACTGCAGCAGATCAGAAGCAGCAGATAGGTGGGGGTACGAGATATTGAGGGGGAAATTTAGTGAGGACACAGCTGACTGGAGAAACACATTCCTTGACTGGTAAAAGCACTAGCTAACCCCCTTTCCAACATGGACCACCAGCAAACACATTTTAGGGGGCATTCCCCGCCTCTCTTATTTTACATCCTTAAGGAAGCGAACTCCCCCCCCCCGCTTTCCCAAAGATCAAAATCTAGAGTCTCCGGAAGTGCAATTCAACCTTGTATTTTACAAGATTAAGCAATGAAGGCTGCTCATGTGGAGTGCCAGAATCTGCTCAGTTCCCAGCATTCCCACTCAGCCTAACCCTACTCTTAAGCCCGGCTCTTAGTGGAGGTTAAAGGAGCGAGCGCACCCTTAACACAGCTGCCAGGATCGTGTGACACACAGAGACGGGAGCCTAGAACACCCATCTGATGGTAAAATCCATCCATGCATGGTGCTCATTGTACCATGCATTGTGGGATTCCCAGAGGTCTGGACACCCTCTGGAAAGCCATGTGGCTCCCAGGAGCACCATGTGTCAAGGAGATGGCGGGGAGGCAACGGAGATCATGTGGGGGGCAGGTAAGTTCCGCACAGCCTTCCCACCCACCCTGCAGTCATGTGTACAGGCTCATGGTGTGTTCTCTCTTGCCCGCACACCTCCCCGACGCCTCCCTCTTACTGCCCCTTGCCAAAACATTTATTTTATTATTACTATATTAGTAATTTATTATTACTGTATTTTGTTGCTTTAATACAGGTGATTGGCAGTGTGAGGGCAGCTCTGAACTGTTTGTAGCAAACGTGACTGCAGGGTATGCCACAGAACCACAAAGCATGGGAGACGCGCTATTAAATCCCAACATGGCCTGGATTTCCAGATATGTGTCCGTGGGTGTATGCCATTCACACATTAGGCTAGTTCACACAATAAGAAATAGGGTAGGACAAGTAGGGGTGTGCACAAAACCAGTTTGCCCGGTTTGGGTTAGGGTCCAAATCGGACATGTTCGGTTTTGTGACCCTGAACTAGGGGCCCAGCTTGGCTCAAATCTGAGCCGGTTCGGGGGGTTCTAAGGTTTGTTTGTTTTTAAGTATTATTTTTTACTTACCACCAAATTCAGAGGGTGCTGCCGCAGCCACGGGCAGTTTCTCCGGCAGCACCCCCCTACTCCCGCCGGCCTCCCCCAGTCTCTGAAGTTCTGTTGCGACCCGTTTTTGCACTGTTTCAGCCATTTCTGAGGTGGTGGTGACCATTTTGGAGGCCGCCACACATGTGCCCTGGCCATCTGCGTGGCCATGAAAAAGGCCCTTCAGAGACTGAGGGAGGGAGAACCACCAAGGCATCCCCCTCGCAATGGCAGCACCTGCTGAACCCAGCAGTAAGTAAATAATCATTTTTAAAAAACCTTAGAACTCCCGAACTGGCCCCAAGCGGGCCTTGGGAGGTTTGGCTCGTGGGTGAGCCCTCCAGCCAGACCCGTTTGATGTCAAACCGGTTTGAGATCGAGCCAGTTCACACATCCCTAAGGACAGGCGTCCTACCCAAGTTCAGGAGCTGTGCACACACCCAATTTCTGATCAAGCATGAGTAAAAAACAAGGTGGGAGGCAAGGGGAATGATAGTCTGTGATGCGCCTGCCACGTAGGAGGGCTCTGTCCTACCCAGCAGCTGTGTCCAGACCCTCCTACCTAGTGGGAACCTTGCAGACGATCACTGCTCACACCTCCTACCTTGCATTTTTTTTTACTTGCACACAGTCAGAATAGAGGAACACACACAGCTCCTGAACAGGGGCGAGATGCTTGAATTACCCTCTTTCTGATCGTGTGAACTAGCCTTCAACATGGAGTGGAAAAACCAGGAAAGCTTGAACTTTGTTGTTGAAAAGCAGCATTTAAGTAATGTCGCAGTAATAGCAGTGGTAGTAACGGTATGTATTCAGGTCATTACCACTTCAGGAGCTACCTCTCACAATACATGCAAGACTATTTCTTACTTCCTTTCAAGTCACAGTGCAAGACCCATCTAACCTGTGAAGCCTTTAGCCCAATCCTCTCATCCTCACTGCCTACTCTAACAAAGCCCAGGATCCAAGAGTATATAAAATAGTCACCTGGCTGAAGCTAAGCAGTTTGAGGTCCGGTCAGTAACTGGATGGGTGACCATGTCATGGGACCCTCATGTATGACGCTAACTTTCATTATAGGGGAAAAAGGAAGGATGTAACGGATATATGTTTTCGATGATTGTAATGTTTTAAATGGTTTTAATTGTAAACTGCCCAGAGACACAAGTTTTGGGTGGTATAGAAATATTTTTTAAATAAATAAATGAATAAAATATATTCTTCCCCTGCTTACACAGAGTTAGTGTGGCCCAGTGGTTAGAGCAGAGCTGCACAGCTTTGGCCCTCCAGCTGTTTTTGGACTACAACTCTCATCATCCCAACCACAGTGGCCATAGTCAGGGATGATGGGAGCTGTAGTCCATATCTGCAGGAAGGCCGAGGTTGTGCAACCCTGAGAGTGTTGGACTAGGGCCAGGGAGACCCAAATTCAAATCCCTGTTCAGCCATAAAACTCACTGGGTGACTGGGCCAGTAACATCTCTTTCAGCTGAACCTACCTCACAGGGTTGTTGTGAGGATAAATATGACCCTATACACCACTCTGGGCTCCTTCAAGGAAGAGTGGGCTATAAATATAGTAAATCAATACATAACCTTTGCTTCCATTTTTCTCCCCTCCCTCTGTTGTCTCCTCTGTATTCAACTTTAAATTGTAGGTCTTGTCTCCCTGTGAAAAGCACCAGTTTCATTCAATATAATACAGAGTTACACATATCATTCCAACCTAGGTTTAATGTGAGTTACTGACACGGGCGTGATTGTGTGAACCTATGCCAAGGTGTCTATGGCCTGAGAAGACTCCAAGATGCCCACCTTGGCATGGGTTCACACAATCACACCCGTGTCAGTAATCCACATTAAACCTAGGTTTGAACCATTGTGTGAACCACATCATTATGAATGACAACATGCACGTCTGGGAACCTTGACCCAATCAGGGCTTAATGACATATCTTCCATAAGTCTTACAAACTTCAGGTTTCTGTGGTGTGAAATCCTGATGTACACCCACTGTACTCATGTTTACTCCATCAAACGCAGAGTTGCCATAATACTACAAAACACATAAGCCTGATTCACATAATAATTCGTAAACCGCTCAGAGAACTTGTGTTTTGGGCGGTATATAAATGTATTAAATAAATAAATAATTCAAATATAGGTTTAACGTAGGTTACTGACATTAGTGTAATTGTGTGAACTCGTACCAAGGTGGCATACGGTCTGAGAGGAATTTGAGATTCCCACCTTGCTGTGGGTTCACACAAGCATGGTTTAGATATGCTCATGTAGGCTGCCAAGGCTAATTATCAGTAGCCCACACTGAACCTAGTTCCAAATGATTATATGAACCAGGCCATACACACACAGGATGCAGAGAGCAGTGCAAGAGAATGAAAAAAGGAAGGCCTTTTTTTGCACACTGTGGCACAGCATCAAGAGTCATTCTAAGAGCAAAAAGAAAGAAATATGTACCTTAAGGTTGCCTTTTGTTGTGAAAGCTCTTCCACATATAGTGCAGGCAAAAGGCTTTTCCCCTGTATGGGTCCTCTCGTGAATCTGCAAAGCGCTGGATGATGAAAAGGTTTTCCCGCACGTGTGGCAGTAGTGCTGCTTCGGTGTCCTTCTGGGTAAAGCGGGAAGCAAAACTGGCGACGTCGATGAAGGGGGCAAAGGCCCAGATGGAAGTAGGCCAGGCGATGTCTCTTTGCTATCCTGAGGATTGCTGTGGACAAAACCGTTGACCTCCGTCTTTATGAGAGCGGAGAGCGAGTTTGCTGGAAGTGCCATGGAGGTGTTCTGATTAGGGCCAAGGTTTGAGTTGGGTTCAAAGAGCTGTGATGGTAGATCTCGCATTTGATGTGTCAACATATGCTGCTTCAAATTACCCTTTGTGGAAAAGCCACGATTGCAGACTGTGCAAATGAATGGTCTCTCTTTGGTATGACTTCTGTAATGAATGTCCAAGGCACTCTGACAGGCAAACGTCTTGCCACAGATGTCGCAGGCCGTGTTCTTAAGTTTGCCTCTGTCGCGGAAAGAGAACAGCATGCTCAAGGACTCCTCTTTGATCATTTTCTCCGGGTTACCCGAAGTCAAGTCCAAAGCACCGCCATTTGCAAGGGCTGGAGGCCAACCGTTGGCAAAGTCATTCGGTAAAGTTCTGGGTGGTTTCTCTTCAACGCTTGGCGATTTGTGGTAATCGTGCATGCTGTTGGATGGGGACAAGGCCTGCATGGAAGAGGTAGACTCCGAGATAGCAGGACTTCCAGAGCTTTGGCTATCCATATCACCACCGACAGAGGAGGAATCGTTGGTCATGATGTCTCCTTCCATTGACCCATTCTCTACAGACTTTAAGCTGGCTTGAAGCTGTTCGGCAAGGCCTGCATTGATCATCTTCATCTGATTTTCTAAAGCAGCAATACTTGACATTTCCGGTGGCAATGGGGAAGAAGATAAACTATCTTGAGATGCATCAACTGATTTCGGTGTATCTGGCACACTACTGTCAGGACAATCTTCTATGTTTTCGTCAGAGAAGTTGTCCAGGTCATCAAAGTTCTTCTCATCAAATGATCCTGTATCAGATTCCATGGACTCGGGATAATTCTCTGTCACAGGTGTGTTTGGTATCTGGCCTCCCATGTGCATACGGATGTGCTGCTGTAGCACGACAGCATTGGTGAACTTTTTCTGGCAAATTGGGCAGGAATGTTGCACTCTCAGTGGGGGCATGGCACGGTGAACGCTATAATGGGTCTTCAAATTGCCTTTCGTGGTGAAGGCACGGCCACAGATCTTGCACTTAAATGGCCTTTCGCCGGTATGCGTGCGGTAGTGCATTTTCAAAGCACTCTGGCAACTCAGCACACGGTGGCAAATGATACACTCGTTGGGATCAGTTGCCTTTTTGTCGATGTTCTCCACTAATTGCTGCAGTTTTGAGGTCTCAGAGGCTGGCGTGGCATCCAATAGGCCTCCAAAGGGAAACTTGGCCTTAAACTGTTCGGACATGAGAGGCATCAGCGGATTGGTAAAAGTGACCACATTGTGAGAGCCAGACTCTGCGGCTGGTGAGGTGACAGAATTGCTAAGACTAGTGGAGGTGCTGGATGTCTGAGTGGCTTCTTCTGGTTTCCCAGTGGAGGATAGCAAAGACCCCATCTCCCCTTCAATTAGATGCCCATTTGAGTTTTTTCCGGAAGGATCAACGGAGCCAGAATCACTGGTGACAGAACATGGGGGACTGGACGAAGGGTGAGTGATGGGAATAGGCTGAGGCTCCTCTGTTTTGATGAAAGGTGTCAAGCTGGGAATTGTGGGTGGAAGTGGTAGGCCAACAGAAGTCGTCAGAGTCGATAACACGGGCTTACTATCCAGCCAGCTAGTTACCGGTTTCTCCGGCGGTATCGACATTCCGTATGGAATACCTGTACTTGTGGGAATGTTGTCCAAATGCTCTGGCACGGGGTAAGGGTTCATTTGAATGTGAGGGTATTTTTCTTTATGACGCTGGAAGTGGACTTTTAAGTTCCCCTTGGTGGAAAACCGGTTTCCACAGATGTTGCATTTAAACGGCCTCTCTCCAGTGTGAGAACGTAAATGGATCTGCAAGGCACTGTCGCTCCCAAACACCTTTGCACAGAACCTGCATTTATGCTTGAAGAATGCTTCATCGGAAGGACTTTTTGCTTCAAAGGCAGTGACGCTGGGGGGCTTACTTTTTCTCTGCTGGGCCAAAGCCGCCAAGGAGTTTAAATCCTCCACAGATGTGCCGAGATTTGACAAAGGATTGGGAAACACAGAGTTGCTAGGGGCGGGCTGAGGTAGAAGAGGATTTGAGACAGGACTTAATAAACTGCTTATTGCAAAAGCTGGTGAAGATGACGTGGTCGCTGGCGGACTGCAGAGCTGTGGGCCACCAGTGCTTGTAGCCACTTTGTCGGAGGACGGTGCTGCCGAGAGACTAATATTTGGAGATGAGCCACTACTGGATGGAATCATAGTGTTGCCAGGATTGCTCTGAGGTAGCTGTATAGGGGGAAGTTGCTTCACACCACTGATGCTGGCAGAGTGGCTAGCTAGGCTCTGGGCCAGTCCAGCCGCGGCGGCCAGCTGCTGGGATAAATGGGAACTTAATGTGGACAAGGGGTTGGCAGATGTTCGTGACGTGTTCTGAGATGGGCTGGGAGAGGTGGGCAGGTCAGCGTTCTGGGAAGCCAGCAGTAATATTTGGTGACGGATTTGTTCAATCAGTTGCAGCTGATGGATCTGTTGCTGCTGGAGAGCCAGGAGTTGCTCCATGAGGGCGGGGACGGCCAGCTTGCTTGCAGAGGCGCCGTTGCAGCGGGCTTCCTGCGAGAACTGGGCCACGGCCACTTTCGTGCTCTGGAGGTTTTCAATGATGACATTGCTGTTGATCATCGAGAAGTTGCCCAGCGTCGTCAGATCCCCCAGTTGAGGTAGAGAGGTTGTGATAGCTGAGGTACCCATCGTGGAGCCGTTACTGCTTGCAATGCTGCTGCTGACGTTCTGGGAGCTGCCGCTGGTGCTCTTCTGAGCGCTGGGAGCCTCCACGTCCATGGATTCTGCCTTGTCAAGTTTGCCGCTCTGCTCCGGAAGGTCGCTGGGATCTACACGGTCCATGTTGGCGACGGTGTCATTCCTCCGTTCGTCAGGACGGGCGGCAGGGGAGCCCGAAGGGAAGGTTGCGGAAGGAGAAGCAGGGCTTTCATTCACAATTAAAACCAACTGGTTTTTCGTACAGATCTTCTTGTGGTGTAGGAGATCCGAGAGTTCAAAAAACTCGGCACAGCATCGGCCACAGACATGAGCATCCTTAGGCTTGGGGGTGCGATTTGCTTGTCCCTTCTGTTTGCCTCCTACATCAGAGCAAGGAGAGGGCAGAAGAGTAGGATTAGAAATGGAGCAGAAACACACAAACTAATTTCTAGTACAGGGGCATGCAATGCCAAGATCCACAAGAGCATGTTGAGGCTTGGCAAAGCCCCCACCCTGTTCTCTACAGCAGGGCTGCACATATTCGGCCCTCCAGCTTCTATTGAACTACAACTCCCATCAGCCCCCAGCTACAGTGGCAAATAATTAGGGATGATGGGACCTGTAGGCAAACATCTGCAGATGGCCAAAGTTATGTGGCTCTGATATACATGGGGGACAGACACTCTCTGCTTTGTAAGTAACGCAGGCC
Organism: Hemicordylus capensis; assembly: GCF_027244095.1. Classification (NCBI taxonomy): domain Eukaryota; kingdom Metazoa; phylum Chordata; class Lepidosauria; order Squamata; family Cordylidae; genus Hemicordylus; species Hemicordylus capensis. The sequence continues at coordinate 24,238,794 of NC_069665.1, forward strand.
TTCAATATGTGCAAATGTGTGTTTGTCAGGGGAGGGAATAGGCAGGGATGCTCAGTGTCAAAGAGCCTTAAATTCTCCTGTGAAATGCTGGAGGATCACAGCCAAGTCACACCTTAGGTTCAACACACATACAGTCTGTATACACAATTGCTGATCTGCACGCACATACAGTTCAAAACACCACTGCACTTGTGGACTGGTCTATGGAGAGGAGAGCTGGTCTTGTGGTAGCAAGCA